>NW_027532820.1:1647666-1680929 GCF_008692635.1 Crocuta crocuta | reverse complement strand
CCCGCCCAGCGCAGGTCCCTAATAGCTGTTAGGAGGTAACAACTCGGAAGCTGTCACACTGGGGAGGACGTAGAACAGGCTTTAGGGTTCACCTCAAGAATTCAAAGCTGGTGCCCGGGTCAGGAAGGGAGTGGTTATTGGGGGGAAGAAGAAGGGGAGAGAGAAGTTTGCATGGGGAGACCATCCATCTGGATTTGGACTCACTACTGGTGGTAGAAGGGATGGTGGTGGCGGGGTGTGGCGCACATGGTTGAGAGTCTCAGTGGACGGGCCTGCAGAGTTTAAAGACTGGAAGCAAGGGGTGCCTGAGTGGCTCAGTCGGTTAAGCATCCGACTTCGGCTCAGGTCATGATCTCACGGTTCGTGGGTTCGAGCCCCGCGTCGGGCTCTGTGCTGACAGCTAGCTCAGAGCCTGGAGCCTGCTTCACATTCTGTGTCTCCCTCTCTCTCTGACCCTCCCCCGCTCACACTGTCTCTCTCTCTCAGAAATAAATAAAACATTAAAAAAATTAAAAAAAAAAAAAAAAGACTGGAAGCAAAAGGTGGAAGGAGCTATTCAAAGGCAGAGGGATTTACAGAGAAGCTAAGGAGACACAACCGTCCAAGGGCAGCAGCTCCAGAGAATCTCCATCTTTCTGTCACGCAGGCTGGGTGGCCGTCGGCGGAGGTAAGACGCTGCAGGCAGGGACAGGGGGTGGAACGGGAACTCAGAACAACTAGCCAGGAGGGTTTCAAAACACATAGAAAGTAATAATGAAATAAAGATCATGTGGCCGCTTCTGGTGCTGAGAAGTACAGCTGGCAAGGTCTCTGGGACTTTGTCTCCCCCTGCTGAGTCAAGAGGAATGAGCGACCTGAGATGGGGAAAGGAACATGACCACGAAAGGCTGGCTTCCCTTGGTGTGGGCAGAGGGAGGAAAACATAAATATTGATGTAAAAATCTCCTTATAGATCAGAACCACCAGAGTCCTGCAGCACTAAATGAGCTGGTAAAAAGTCACACGGCTATGCCAGAGCCAAATGGGAAACGGATGTGCGAAGGGGGACTGTTCTGGGTCATTCCTATGTGCCACCCTTGTGAGTCTTTTCTCTAAAAGATTCTTGGGGCACCTGGGTGGCTCAGTCAGTTAAGCGTCTGACTTTGGCTCAGGTCATGATTTTGCAGTTTGTAAGTTTGAGCCCCGTGTCGGGCTCTGTGCTGACCGCTCAGAGCCTGGAGCCTGCTTCAGATTCTGTGTCTCCCCCTCTATCTGCCCCTCGCCAGCTCGTGCTTGTGCTCTCGCTGTCTCTCTCTCTCAAAAGTAAACATTGAAAAAATTGTTTTTAGGATTCTTAACTAACCCATCCTTTTATCCAGAGGCTGTTTCAATAGCCTAAGTGACTGCAGAGACCAGGGGTGAGAGGCATAAGATGGGGTGGGATAGCTTCAGTCTTGTTTTAACTTAATTAGGAACTTTTCTTTCAGTCTTGACACAGGCTTGTTTCTCAAAAGTTCTGCTAAATGACAAATCTGGGTGACGATGCTGCACTTACATTCCCTCCAAGAGCTGGTTCATAGAATCACCTTCTATAGGGGGTGCCTGGGTGGCTTAGCCCGACTCTTGATTTCAGCTCAGGTTATGATTTCAGGGTTGTGGGACTGAGCCCCGCATTGGACTTTGCACTGACAGCACAGAGCCTGCTGGCGATTCTCTCCCTCTCCCTCTCTCTCAGATTATCGGAAAAGAATCATCTTTGACCTGAACACAGCTGGCAGTGCTCATCGCACTACCTATCTCATGACTCCAGGGGCATCTGGGGCAGGGTCTCTGCAGACCCTTCTTTAGTGACTGCTGCCCCGCCCCCCAGCCCCACCCTCCTGGCTCCAGTTATTTTATAATCCCCTTAACATCTTCATTCCCTGAAACAAAGGCAACTCATGTATGCTATTCATTAGGTGGTAATTTTAATGGACACCAACTGCATTACTCTTGGGTTCCTGAAACTTCTATGGTGAGGCTAAGAAAACAAACAAAACACTAAATAAATAAGTGACTGCACATACACACACACACACACACACAGAAACTCAGACTACGGTCTCCGGATGTCCCTCTTTAGAGCGTGATGATAACTATTAAACAAGGCGGAGGCCTTTGAAGTCCTTAGATGAAAGCTTTCACCTCAATACGATTATCCCATTAAAATCTACAACATTCTGGTCAAACAGGGCAGCCCTTTTCTCAGCACCTCACTGGGATAAAGGGGCTTCAAAACAGTTGCAAATGATTTTGCTACTCCTTGAATTTCTGGAGGGGCAAAAAGACACAAGAAAAAAAGTTGTTTCTTTAATAGGACAATCGCAGACAGAAAAGTAGACCACTGTCATCTCAGAGGCCAGAGACTCACCCTACGTTAACTAAGCATTCATTAGAAAGAAAGGTAAGTAGCAGGGATCTTGGTCAAGAGGAAAGAGGCAAACCTGGCTAAGGTGAGCACGTGAAATCCACGCACCTGCACCGACCCCCCAGGGGCCTGGAAAGAGGGAAGAAATCACAATGCAAGAGTGTGTCAGGTGGCAGAATCCCCGAGCCTCAGGGCGAAGAGGTGTTCTTTACGAAGGGAAACTTGGGGCAGAGGGCACCTGCAGAGGGAGGCCGAGGGCCGGAGCAAGGATGGCAGCCCCGAGGCGTCCGGGGGGCGGAGCCGCGCAGCAGGTGCAGGGTGGGAGGCAGTGGTAACGCAAGGGCAGGGCTGCTCACGCCCTTGGAAAAGATGAGAGCAGTTGCAGGACGTATATACCTTGTAGGAGAAGGTTCAACGGGACGGGCTGCGTGGCCTAACGGGAAAGGCACTGGACTTAAGTCAAGAGGCCTGGGTTCTTATTTAGCTCTGCCTCTGTCATTTACTGACTTTGTGACCCTGGGCAAACCACGGAATGTCTCTGGGCCTCAGCTCTCACGTCTAAGGAACAGAACCACACGTCCTGCCAACTCACAGTGACGCGGTGGGCACAGAAGAGAGGAGTGAATGGTGGGCAGGCACTTTTTAAAGATGCACAGGCCTATGAACTGTTATGTTAGGATGATGGAGAGACCACAGCACCGGGAGATCAGGTATAGAATTTTTCAACTATTAGACTTAAGGGGTGCCTGTGTGGCTCAGTTGGTGGAGCGTCCGACTTCTGCTCAGGTCACGGTTTCCCGTTCATGGGTTCAAGCCCTGCATTGGCCTCTGTGCTAACAGCTCAGAGCCTGGAGCCTGCTTCAGATTCTTTGTGTCTCTCTCTCTGCCTTCCCCTGCTTGTGCTCTCTCTCCCTCCCTATCAAAACAAACAAATAAATAAATAAAACTTTTTAAAAAACCTATTAGACTTAAGATACATAGGGGCGCCTGGGCAGCTCAGTTGGTTAAGCGTCAGACTTCAGCTCAGGTCATGATCTTGCAGTTTGGGGGCTCGAGCCCTGCGTTGTGCTCTGTTAACAGTTCGGAGCCTGGAGGCTCCTTCAGATTCTGTGTCCCCTCTCTCTCTCTGGCCCTCCCCCACTCATACTCTGTCTCTTTCTCTCAAAACAATAAATATTAAAAAAAAGATATATGTACATACCTATATGTGTGTATGGTTATATGCAACATATACACTTACGTATAACATATATACTGTTATGTATAATAATCTACAGCACACACGTATATAACCACGAACCTATGTTCACATATATAAATATCATTATCTCATATTTAGCCTGATTTATTCAGATACATTCTGAAACAAACTTGGTCACCAGAAATGATCAGGGCATTTAAGGAAAAGCAAAAGGGAGATGGCCCCGAATCTAAAAGTGCAATAGGCCACATGGGAAGGTAAATGGGCTGTCCTGATTAAATGGCTGCTGCATCCTTGGACATGGAGCTGACTCTTTTGATGCTCACAATTTAATTGAGGAAATGACAACCAGAAACAACCAGAGAACAAAATAGAGCAGTAAAATCAATCAGCCTGGGGCAGACTTGTGTGGTCTCCGACTAACAGCTCTGGGGGTTTAAAGAAGAGAAAGAGCATTCGGAGTGGGGTTGTCAGGAAAAGCTCCCAGGAGGCAAGACCCCAGGGGCTGCGAGGGAGGAGCAAGTGCTGGAAGAGCAGCGCACGGAGCAGGACAGTCCGGGGCAAACCACGCAGCAGGAACAGAGACAGAACAGCATGCGGTCTGCGCTGGAGGACAAAGCTCACTGTTCACCGTTGCCCCGGCCCGAAGAGCCTGAGGAAAGGATGATGTGCTGTGCGCCAGCCAGCCTCACAACCCGGCCGCTTCCTGGAGAGGTGGTACTGTTTATGAGGCAGAGGGAAGGGCCATTTGCAGGGTCAGGGACTCACCCCCCGCTCTGCTCACCTCCCACCCTCTCATCTTCCTTCCGTCTCCCCCAACATGATCAACGTTTACTTAGCACCAACCATGAGGCATTGGAGAAAAAGAGCAACAATCTCATTGGGGAGTTAGGTGTAAAAACAGCTAAGAGAGAAACAGCTAAGCACCGAGGAGGTAATTCTGCCATTCCTAGACAAGGAAAAGGAGACAGGGGATGCTGGTGAGGCTGGCAGAGAAAGGCTTCTTGGACTAGCTGGTGCTGGCTAAGCCCTGAAGGAAAGTAAAGGTTCACAAGGCTGAGAGTTAAAAAGGGGTATTACAGACAAGCGGGTATGCACACCAATGGAAACACTCATAACACGACTGGGCTATACACTTAAAATGGTTAAGGTGGCAAATGTTAGCTTATGCATATTTTAATCACAGTTTTTTAAAAACTTAAAAAAATTAAAAACAGGTGATTAACGGGATGCTGGGTGGCTCAGTCGGTTAAACGTCCGACTTCAGCTCAGGTCATGATCTCGCAGTTTGTGGGTTCAAGCCCCGCATCAGGTTCTGTGCAGAGAGCTAAGAGCCTGGAGCGTGTTTCAGATTCTGTGTCTCCCCTCTCTCTGCCCCTCCCCCACTCATGCTCTGTCTCTTCTCAAAAATAAATAAACTATAAATAAAATAAAATAAAATATCAGGTGATTTTCAAAAAAAAAAAAAAGTAAGATATGAAAACACACTGCCATTTGTAGCAAGGGATAAGCCAACCATCTGACTTTGTAGAAGATTCACACAGAGTGGCAAAGGGAGATTCGGTAAAGAAACAGCTTGAAACTGGACTGTGGAAAACTTCGTGCCAGACGGCACTTGATTCTCTGCACCAAGGTTTCTAACTTCCTGGCCTAAGGATGGGCTTCAAGTTTTGGCCCATGAACACCCTGTAACGAATCTTTCATGTTCATTCATATGTGCGTTTCAATCTAGGGAGAGGGTAATGACTTTCAGATTCTCAAAGGGTTTATGACTTAGAAACCTTGAGGAGCCTGGGTGGCTCAGTCAGTTAAGCATCTGACTCTTGATTTCGGCTCAGGTCATGATCTCACAGTTTGTAAGTTGAAACCCCGCAATGGGACCTGCACGGGCAGCTTGGAGGCAGCTTGGGATTCTCTCTTTCCCCCTCGCTCCGCCCCTCCCCTGCTTCTCCTCTCTCACACAGTAAACAAATGAATCTTTAAAAAGAAAAAAAGACACCTTGAAAACCACTCGTAGAGGCAACTGGCAGAGTAGTGTGGGGGGGAATGGAACAGGGAGTTGAGGTTATAGAAGGTGGGTGCCTTTCCCTTGAGATTTGCTTTTTTTTTTTTAATGTTTTTATTTCTGAGAGAGAGTGAGCGAGGGTGGGTCAGAGGGAGAGGGAGACACAGAATCTGAAACAGGCTCCAGGCTCCGAGCTAGCTGTCAGCACAGAGCCCAACGCGGGGCTTGAACCCACAAACCGTGAGATCATGACCTGAGCCGAAGTCAGATGCTCAACCGACAGAGCCACCCAGGCGCCCCGAGACTTGCTCTTAACTATATACCAGAGAGTATGTAACAAAATGACGCTATACCTCTCTTCAGTGGTTTCTTACTAAGTACGTAACAGAGGTTTTGGTAGATAAGAACAGCTCCTCAGGGAAAGCTGCTGATGCTTATTGTAGGAAAGAAACTAACAGAGGGTGAACAGAGAAGAGAACCCAGTAAAAGGGATAGAAGGTCAGAAGATTCAATAAATTAAGATGCTACAGAAGCCAGAGGAAAAAAATGTCCAGGGGAAGATGAAGTAGTTACCAATGTCAAGCACAAGAGAGGGAGTAAGAAAGGTAAGAAATGAGAAAAAGAGATCTCCAAATTTAGTGATCATCAGATGCATGGTGTCTGTGGGTGATGAAATAAGAGGCTGGAGGGTAAGGATACTGCGTCTAAACTGGGGCACTTGGGGTGCCTGGGTGGCTCCGTCAGTTAAGCATCCAACTTTGGCTCAGGTCATGATCTCATGGTTCATGAGCTTGAGACCCTCATCGGGCTCTATGCTGACAGTTCAGAGCCTGGAGCCTGCTTCGGATTCTGTGTCTTCTTCTCTCTCTGCCCCTTCCTTACTTGCACGTGGGCTCTCTCTTTCTCTCTCTCAAAAATAAACAAACGTTAAAAAAAAATTAAACTAGGGCACTTGTAGAGAAGGGAGGCGCTGCTGATAATTATGTCAGAAGAACAACGGGAATAAACCAGGACTGTTCTGGGCAGACAGACACACAGCTCGTTACCTAGCCAGAGAGACCGTGAGTAGGACAGCCAGAAAGGCAGCAGATACCATCCATTAAGGTCTAGGGTTTGACTGTGAAAAGAAAAATAGGATAGGAGTCAGGAGAGCCAGTAGGGATAAGAAAGGCTTTATCGGTTATTTATCCAGGAGGCATTGAGGACTCCTGGAGGTTTTTGTTTTGTTTTGTTTTCTTTAGAGTGAGAGAGAGAGAGAGAGAGCAGGGGAGAGAGAACCTTAAACAGGCTCCATGTTCAGTGGGGAGCCCGTGTGGCTCAATCCCACAACCCTGGGATCATGACCTGAGCCAAAATTAAGAGCTGGACGTTCAACTGGCTGAGCCACCCAGGCATCCCTGGGACTTCTGGAGGCTTTTAAGGAGAAAGGAAGGAAAGCAACGGATGAGAGCACCCTGCATCCTCCAACCCACTCAAGTTCATGGTGCACGNGGGGGGGGGAGGGACAGAAAGAGAAGGAGCGAGGAGGGGGCTTTCTTCCTTTGAAACTACACAGGAGAGGAGAAAACACAGTATGACTAGGAAGGGCAGGCCAGAACGACTTTCCTCAACCTCGTGAGCATCCGAGATGTAGTCGCCAGAGAAGCAGTCGTTTCCAAATTAGCTTTTCCTACGGTCAAGGGAAAAGAAATTAATAAGAAAGTGAAGTCAGCAGTTCTTTAAAGCTGATTCCTATGTAGGAATGTAAACAGCCAGAACTAGAACAATAAGGGAATCTATCCATCGTGCAATATATCCTTTTGTTCAGGGCTGAGCACTTATCTATTTATAATTTCATTTTACGTATACCTTGGGGGCTACAGCTACAGAGAGGTCAGGGAAACACTCACCCAGCTAAATTTAAACAGGGTCAGAAAACAATGTTGGTGCCAGGATACAAAGATGCCACCATGCTGGTTATGCGGGCAGAGAGGAAATTCACAGCAAATGTCAGAAGAAGGTTAAATAATAAAAATGGCATTCATCTATAGACAATTCTTAAATTACAACCAGGCAACTCATCCAAACTTAGTATAATCTTACACAAAAGGGAAGGGAAGGTGTTCACAGAACATAATAGAAATGGGGCAATCAGGGAGGAGCTAGCTGTACACGCTGGCAACACCGTAGGGTCATGGTCAACAGCAGGAAATTATAAGGTATGAATCACATTCTAGAATGAGGAACTCAGAGTATAGATTTAAATAACCAGATGGACAGCTATTTACTATAAAAGTCAGTTTATTTTCCCTTTCTAGGTTTCATATTTTTCCTTGTCAGTGATGAGTGATTAACTGATTGGAAATCTGCTTGATTAAATACCATTAACAAGTTCATGAACACATCACACTTTACAGTATAAAGCAAGAAGTTGAAAAATATTCCCTATCCCAATGAAAATTAGGCAGCTCTCAAAATTGCACATTTTCCCCCCAGTTCATGTCCATAATTTAAAATATATATACAGAATGACCTTAACATATTGGTAATTAGTACAGAATTCACAGCCTTGAAGACATACACGCTACAAACTTCTAAAGAATAGATGCCTAGTCCTCAGGCCCCACTAATTCATTAATGTGATTCAAGGTCACATACCTAACACTTACTAGGACAAAAGGTTTTTCCTGTTTCTAATTCTAGTCTTCTGCTGAGGTAACTCAAGGAACCTGGTCGTGAGAGAGATCAATTCTCGGAAAACAGGGCTAAGGAGATTAGCTTCCTAGTGGATCCTAACATTCCCAGACAGCAGATCTGGGGTTGAGTACTTCAGGTGTGAGCTACACCTTGGAATGTTCATGACAGCTGATGATGTACCTTATGGTCCTTGGAAGGAAGACTGAGTACTTCCAGGAGTCGAAGTTAATTTTGAATGAAGACCGAAGAGAACGAGGTGACAATTTGCAGGTATTTCTGCGTCCGGAGCTGGCTGACTTCACATCGGATACAGAGTAACGGAAACAGTCACTGTGTAGTGTGATTTTCCCACCAGTTTAACAAAGGGATTCTTTGTCCAGGGCAGGTTTCTGCTTGACCAGCATGAGCACCCGACCAGCATCTGACGCTTCAAAGATGAGCCGCTGTCTGCAAACTCATTATCAAAGCAAAATCCAATGATCCGTTCCTATTCATGGAGTCCGTCATCGATACAAACCATGAGCAAATGTCTCACGGTCACCCAACGGGCCAGGTCGGAGAATCGGGTCCAAGTCCAAGACAGTATTTAAGGTGAAAAGAATAAACCTCAAAAGGCCAAATAAAGATGCTGGCAGAGGCATGGGCCAGTCAGCACGTGTATGGAGCCACAACAATACAAATCATCCACAATAACTCGTGTAGTGCAGAAAAACAGCCCGGGTTTCACTACTGGCCAGCGTCACAAGGTGAAAAGGGCTTGACGATCTGATGCTGTTCAAAGAGGCCTGACAATCTGAGGTTTCCTTAGGAGCTCTGAAGACAGCGCCCAAAAAGGATGAATTAAAAGAGGTAAGAGTCCTGAGGCGTCTCCCAGGGTCCTTTCCTCCTGCGGACGCCGCTCACTCACTCAGTACGTGAGTCTGTCGTCTTTGCATAAGGTAGCATGTTTCCCTCACTATTAATGGGGAGATAAACAGAATCGTACAACTTGTCTGTGAAGAGAAAAAAGCATTAAATATGCAGTGACAATTTAATTAATCCTGTTAAGAGCATCATGTTTTGAACATCATAATGAATTTGGATGATTACATTCATTTTGACTTCATGCAAAGATACTCGATCTTTAATGAATTAGAAAAATGATTCTGAAAATCGTGGTTAATAGATTTTTTTTAAACGTCACATTACACAGGCTCCAGAAAAAGAACTAATGTACACAAATTAAATGATTTGCCATAGGCAGAGTGGAAAATTGATACTGGAGCTCAGTTCCTTTTTCTTACTTATTTAATTTTTTAAAATTAAGTAAGTACATAATCTCTGCACCCCATGTGGGACTTGAACTCATGGCCCCAAGATCGAGAGCCGCATGCTCTACTGAGAGGCCAGCCAGGCGCCCCTGGAGCTCACTTTAAAACGTGTTCCTTAGAACAGATCCAGTTTTCTTTCTAGTACAATTTCTTTTGTGATCGATCACACGGCAGGTTCATCAGGAGATATTTCCCTCTATTTAGCACAGATGTCAGAGGTGGAACACAGGGACACGCGGCCCCGTCTTCAGAAGCTAGACGCAGTTAGGCGGGAGAAGCGTCCTTTGTGACAGCAGAGTATGCAGCCTTGAGGCCGCTCCAGAGAACTCCAGGCTCCTTGGACGAGGCTGGAGGGCCGTGTCTGGACTTGGGGTGATTGAGGCCATCTCCAATTCAGATGCACCAGACTTAGGAGTGGGATACTAGATGCATCCCCCCATGGAAGAAGCTGTCAGCAGCCTCTCTCAGGGGGTCCTGTCTTGAGCACCACCTCACCAATAATGTAAGAGGGCAGGTCACATGCTTACTCAAGAGAGGATAACATTTTAAAAGTATAAGGCCTTATTCTGGATTGGCTATTTCCCAGAAAGTACACAATTCCACCCAAGAATGTTTACGGCACGACAAATATTTTCTCAAGAGTTTTTAATTTAATGTTTATTTCTCAAGATTCTCATCGTTTTAGAACCGACACGCCACAGTGTTAATTATAGCAATGCTTCTTTTTGAGCCTGATGCTGCTTGGTGTACCCTGTAATTTCCTTCAGAATTCCAAATTGTATTTAGCAGATAGAGAGTACCCCAGAAGAATACACCGATTACCAGTTGGTGATACTTTCAATAAATCTCTCACCATTTTTCTCTGGAATTAAACATGACAACACTCATTAGGCTTAGATCAAAGGCAAACTAAAGATCCATTCCCACCTTGAAAGAAGAATGTATCTTTTAGGCTCATAAAATGTTACTTTTCACCACAGGGTCATTAAAACCAATCAGCAATTTTGCTGGTTTAAGAAGAGATTCACGTAAATGCTTTGACCTAAATTAGTAAGAAAAACTACAAGTTAACAACAACAAAAAAAAGGCACATGCTCACTTACCATGAGAATGAAAAAGTAGAACACCCACATCCATCCCAGGTTATCCTGGATCAAAGACACTAAGTACTACAAGGGAGAAAGAGAAATTACGACATAATCCTTTATAAATTAATCACATGAAGTAGCTGAAAGGTGGATTAAACACAGCTCTTCCAGAAAATGAGGTAGGATTTGTAGAATGGTTTTCAGTTTACAAAGCCTTCACGTGTGTGTTCTTACTTAAAGCTACCTGGCCTTCATCTCGTAAGCTGGCAGAGTCCAAGCACAAAACTGCAGAACACACGACATGACTTCAGGAGGTTAATTTTTATTCCCTTTGCTGTTAAGAGAGGAAAATTAACATCCTCAAGCCACTTCCCGTTTAAACGTTCTTTCTTCCAACGAAAGGTACGGTAATTGAAGCTTTCAAAAACAGTTTGTCTTTACCGTTCATTTTCGATTGTTACTGACGCATAGGATTTCAGTGTGGCTTTAACATTCTACAGCATGTTCTTTGCCTTTGTTTCAACTGCTGAAAAGGATCAAATAGCGTTTCACCCACTTTCTTTTTCTATTCTGATAAAATATATGTAACATAAAATTGGCCATTTTAACCATCGTTAAGTGTATAGTTCAGAGGCAATGAGTGCATTCACCATGTTCAACAACCATCACCGCTATCTAGTCCCTAAAATATTCATCACCCAAAACATAAAGTCTGAACCCATGAAGCAATAACTCCCTACCACCCCCTCACCCCAGCCCCTGGAAACCTCTAATCTACTGTCTCTAAGAATTTGCCTGTTCTAGATACTCCAGGTTAAGTGGAATCACACAACATTTGTCCTTCTGTGGCTGGCTTATCTCCCTGAGCATACCGTCTTCGAGGCTGCAGCACGTGTCAGAACACCATCCCTTTTTATGGCTGAGTGATAGATATTTCCTGGTGTGGACAAACCACATTTGGTTCATCCAGTCATCAGCTGATGAACATCTGGATTGTTTCCACCTTCTGGCTATGATGAATAATGCTGCAATGAACACTGGTAGACAAATATGTGAGTCCTGTTTTCAATTCTTTCAGGTATATTCCTAAGAGCGGAACTGCTAGGGACATGGTGATCCCATGTTTACTGTCTGAGGAGCCGTCGAAGCATTTCCACAGCAGCTGCGCCGTTCTACATTCCCACCCGCGACGTCAAAGAGTTCCAGCTTCTCCACGTCCTCCTAAGTGCTTGTTATTTTCTGTCGTCCTTGTTTTAAATTACAGCCATCCTAAAATCTGTGAAGTGGTATCTCACTGTGTTTTTTATTTGCATTTCCTTAATAGCGAAGGATGTTGAGAATCTTTCCGTGTGTTTACTGGCCATTTGTACATATGTGTAATAAAGATTTGTCCCTATGATTTCTTCTTAAGAGTTTTTAATTTAATGTTTATTTTGAGAGAGAACTCGTGCACGCGCGTGTGTACGTGAGCGAGGGAGGGGCAGACGGGGGAAGAGAGAGAGAACCCACAGTGAGGCCTGATCTCACGAGCCATGAGATCATAACCTGAGCTGAAACCAAGAGTCGGATGCTCAACCAACTGAGCCACCCAGGCGCCCCTCTTCTAAGAGTTTTTATGGTTTTAGCTCTTAAAGTCAGGTATTTGATCCATTTTGCATTAATTTTTTGTCTATGCTCTAAGGCAAGGGTCCAACTTCAGCCTTCTACATGTGTGAATATCCGGTTTTCCCAGCAGCATTTGGTGAAGACATCATTCTTTTCCCACTGAATGGCCCTGGCACCCTTGTCAAAAATCAACTGACCAAAGATGTGAGTTACACCCATGTTCTTTCATCACACACGACCAGTGAAATTTACAAGCAAACAAATATAAAAGCAAAACAAGTGAGGGACACCTGGGTGGCTCAGTCAGTTAAGCGTCCAACTCCAGCTCAGGCCATGATCTCACTGCCCGTGAGTTGGATCCCCGCGTTGGGCTCTGTGCTGTCAGCTCAGAGCCTGAAGCCTGTTCAGATTCTGTGTCTGCCTCTCTCCCTGCCCCTCCCCAACTCGCACCCTGTCTCTCTCTCTGTCTCTCTCTCTCACTCTCAAAAATAAACAAACACTAAAAAGCAAAACAAGTGAGTGATTTACCCTAGGTTACATCATGAAACACAAAACAGAGAGATCTGGTCGCCCATTAAAGAGCTCAAAGTGGTGCTCCCATGTCTTTCTGCTACTTTATCTTTCTTTTAAACGTTTTATTGACATATAATTTACAGAATATAAAGTTCACCCATATAGCTCAATGGTTCTGAGTATAGTTACAGAATTGTGCAACCACTGCCATAATCTTATTTTAAGCCATTTCCATCACCCACCCGGCACAGAGACCTGGTACCTATCGGGAGTCACTCCTCAGGCCCGCCTGCCCCCAGGGAACCACTACTCTCTTTCCCTACAGATACCTCACATGAGTGAAATCATTTACAGTATGTGGTCTTTTGTAACTGGCTTCTTTCACTTAGCATAATATTTTTTAGATGCATCTATGTGACATATATCCTCTTTTAAGTGCCAGATACCCTTGTAAAAATACTTCTCCATCATAATGAATACACCACATTTTGTTCATCCATTCTTCAGTCGAAGGACTTTCGGGTTTTTTCTACTTTTTAACTGTTATGAATAATGCAACTATGAACCTATGTGTACAAGTGTTTAAGTGGACATTCGTGCTCATTTTCCTGTAGATAAATTTAATTTCACTAATCCCCTACTGTGTCATAAACACACTAAGCACTGGAGAAAAGAAACAATTCCTGTTTGCAAGGAACGCAGAGTCGGGCACAGACAGATAAACCAGGAAACACGATGCCCCAAGACAAGCACTCTGGGAGGTGAGCACCAACTGCTATGGACACCCAGAGGGCAACACATTTTTTTTCTTGTGAAGTCAAGGAAAGGTGGGGAAACAAGGCTGATCAGGGTAAGTTAGGAGAGCTGGGACAAGACTCCTCAAGTTCCTGACATTAAGTCACAGAGTTTGCAATTTCATGCCCCAAGCAATGAGAAATTACTCAAAAATCAACATGGAAGAGGAATGAATAAAGCTAACAATGATTGACTCCTGATCCCACTGACCACCAAAGTGAACCCAACTCTGACCCACGTACAGAGTGAGGGATCCAAATGCTGGCAGGTGAGGCATTCTACGTAAAAATAAACTCCTTGAAATGCTCATTATAACACACGCACTTGATTAATGCAGAAAACATCAGCGAGAAAAGAGAACCTAAAATACCGCAATGTCAGAAAAGGCCGCCCAATCACCTCTGGCCCCTTCCACGAACTGGAAGGCCTCTGAACTGGCAGCCAAGACCATTTTTTGGTTTCTGTTCCAGAGCACAATCAAGTAAGCAAATTTCTCCTGCTTTCTGCTCGCTTTTTTTCCCTCTACGGTCTCATCATCAAATATGCTAATGAACACATCAGTCCTATCAATCAGTCATTCTACAACAACTCTACAGATGTCAGGAGGTCTACTGTGTACCAGGCACCGTTCTACGTGCTGGGGCTACGGCGGAACACAAAACAAAATGCTGCCCCATGACGCTTACAACATGGTGGGGGAGTCGCACACAAATGAATATACAACATACGGCTGCTGAGTGACAAGCATTAAGGCAGCTTATTTTCCTCAACACTTGCTCTGTCACTAACCACCAGCAATCAGGCATCGGTGATCTAGCCCCACTGAGCAAGCAAACCAGCAATATTCAAGTCTGATAATGACCTACGTGTCAGATCTAAGCATTTTCTCTTCCATTCTCCTTCTCTGGCTTCTCTATGCCTATGATCTTACTGACTAACTCCTCCCCTTTCCTATACATCACCCTGCTGACTTCCTGTTTCTCTGACTACTGGGCATCTCCTGAGGTTTTACCTATATTTTCCTTCTCCATTAAACATCTCATTCACTTCCAAAGTTACAACTATTTTGGGGCACCTGAGTGGCTCAGTCGGTTAAGCGTCCGACTTCAGCTCAGGTCATGATCTCACGGTTCGTGGGTTCGAGCCCCACGTCAGGCTTTGTGCTGACAGCTGGCTCAGAGCCTGGAGCCTGTCTTTAGATTCTGTGTCTGCCTGTCTCTCTGGCCCTCCCCTGCTCATGCTGTCTCTATCTCTCTCTCAAAAATAAATAAAACATTAAAAAAATTTTTTTTAAGTTACAACTATTTTATCTATGCAGATGATTCTCTGATCCTTACTTTTTGCAAAATCAGCACTTAATGACCTGCAAAGGTATAACCTAAGAGAGGCATGACTCACAACTGTCCCAAAGAAAAGGCTGAATTAAAGCAAAACAAATCAATTTGAGTTGTACTGAATACTTATGGTAGACCAATCTTAGCCTAGACGATCTCAAGTTTAAAGTGCATCAGAATCACCAGGAAGGCTTTCTGAAATGCAGATCTCATTGTTCTAAATCAGCAAGCCTATGATAAGCTTAGCATTTTGTACTTTAATAAGTAACCTAGATGATTCTGAACCCAGACTTTAATGAACTGCCCTTTGAGATGCAGCTATTGGAAAGAGCAAAATGACTCAGAGCAGCTGCCGGAGTCCGTGGGGATCCACGTGAAGAACGTGTGTGTCTGGTAGGAGAGAGGAGGCAGGGTGTGCATGCCAGGTGGGGGGATAATGAGAAACACGTGTCCCAGGGCCCCTCGGACTGCCAAGTTCAGGCTGGGAAAAAGGGAGTAGCAAACGCGGGCTGAGGAGCTGTCTTACGAGGTATCAGCTTATTTCCAGACAGGAAGAATCTGGATACTTTAAAGTGGGAAAGAAGAAACTAAAAAATGTAGAAAGACCTTCCATATCAGGTCACATCAGCTGACCTCAGAGAAGATTAGCAACCTAAGGCTTACGGGGAAGTGGACTGTACAGCACGAGAGTGCCACCTACTGTGGCCCGGCGGGCGGGTGTAAATTCTTCCACCAGTGAGAGACTACTCGCCACTCAGTTTCAACCCCTCTCCCGTTCTCTCACCTGGCCTACCGCTGCGCCAATGCTTCCGGTTCCATCAACAATTCCTGTGACAGTCGCCAAAGCCTCACTGCTCCCTTGGATCAGCTCTTGGCGACCCAGGTCCGCAGAAATAGCAGAGCTAATCATATTAGAAGGTCCGCCAATAAAAAATCCTGAAGTTGTAAACAAAAACAGGTTCTCATTAAAACACTATTCAGAACACCACTAGAAATCTACTGGACAAGACAAGCTCTTATCCCAACATTTTTTTTTTAATGTTTGTTTATTTTTGAGAGAGAGAGAGACAGAGAGACAGAGGGCGAGCGGGGAAGGGGCAGAGAGAGAGATGCAGAATCTGAAGCAGGCTCCAGGCTCCAAGCTGTCAGCACAGAGCCCAACGTGGGGCTCGAACTCACGAGCCGCAAGATCATGACCTGAACCGAAGTCGGACGCTTAACCAACTGAGCCACCCAGGCACCCCTCAACATTTTAACCAATATGTTGGAGAGAAACAGTGAAGGGGGCAGGGAAAAGAAACCAGTTAAAACGAACACTCTTCCAGATAGTGACATCTTCAAACTAGTTAGCATCCACTTTTCTGAAAGTCCTACTTGAATTGTGTGATATCCTAGTACGTTTTTATAAAAACCAAAGATATAGGAAATACAGCGAACATACAGCCTTTCTAATGCAGCAAAGGCTGCATCCACCGATAACTAATTACACTCGCTTGTCAACTTCTACTATGGTAGAGTTCTATCAACCGGGCATCTGACTATCCAAATTCAACCACATGCACACATACTGACAAACAGGAGCGAAGAGAAGCAGCTCTGTAAGCAGCGTAGACGGCTGTTCTCAGCCACCATGCTCCGCGAGGCTGTCCCGGGGCCAAGCAGGGGCTGGCCCGCAGGGCTCTGTTCACGTGGCTGGGATGAGTTCCATGTGCCTCACATGAGCAGCTCTCTCTCCTGAGTATGATCTAAAGTTTAAAAACAAATTTTTCTATGCCACGGTCATGATGACACTCAACTGTTTCATGTGCTGCTCAAGTGGAGAACTACTGAGCATTGGTGAAGTGGTTTCCAACGCGGCATCTTCCTAGGTCGCTTCCAGAAGTAACAGGGGACACTGGGGCCAATCAGAAATACTAGAAAACCTGTCAGAAGGGACTGCTTCTCTAACAACAGGACTGAAGAGGTCACATAGCAGCAGAGAAACAGTCTGAAGTAGGCAGCTTTCCTTTTACCATATGAGTTCTCCATAATGAAGAGTTAGTATGACTCAAACCGAGGGAGCACGCGGTTTCCCTTTCTTCCTTCCTATTTACAGAGGAGGGGTAATAGTGTAACGAAATGGAGCCACACGACATACCTGTGACGGCCATCAGGAGTGCGTTAATGGACTTATCGTTTGGAGAACCTACGAGGAAAGACACAGAAACAGCGTGCTGACTTTGAAAGCGGATTACACGGGCCCCCACCCAACAAACAGCACACAAAGATCTGGATCTCGATGACCTCACAGATCACTCCCAGAGGCAACAAAGGGCTACAAGTCTTCCACCGCCTACCCCAACTTTTATCTGTAATGTCTGCTGCTTGCTGGTGCTCGAGCTAATGAGACTTCTAAAAGCTAAAGAAAAACTCCACTCCCTTCTCAGCAGCACCTTAAGGGACATATACCAAACCTACTAATTACCATCTTTCCTCTTTTGAAACTCTTTCCCTTTTATTGTTTTATTGCCTCCAATGCTGGCCCTCTGGAGCCTACCCTCAAACAAAGCATATACACTCCCAGGCAAGCTTTTAAACAAACCAACAAAGCAGAAGAGATGCCAGTTTCCTCCCCAACACACATAAAACTGCGTGATGATACTTTCACCAGGCATTTACAGGACCGTACAAAGGTCTCAGACCAGGCTTTGTAGCCGGTCTCCAGGATCTGCCTGCAGTTGATCGCTGACTCACGGCAAAGGCCTTAGTCCTAAAAGATCAGAAAAATAAGTGAATTGCAAGGGAATACTCACGGCTATATCCAATGAGGGACCCAACTGCCAGAAGCAGACTCAGAGCTAAAACCGGTGCTCTCTTCTGTAACATGTCAGAGATGAAACCTTGCAAAGTTCCACCTGTGGGCACAAAGAGCCCATCGCAAGTCATTCATCATTTAGCTCAGCTACCTGAAGCACATTCACCACGTACCCTCTACCTGCTACAGGATCCTGACACTGGTCCACCCCAAAAGATGGCTGACTCTCCTAAAAAGCTTCCTCCAGAGTTCCTTTTAGGAAGAATACCTGTTAACTGCCATGATGGATGACAGGGACAGGACACCATGAATCAGCAAAACAAGAAAAAAGGAAAAATCATCAAAACCACCCACTGTCCCTTGCTGGTCTCCCTTTTCAAACCAGTTGTGAAGGCTTTTCCTAATTTTTCTGCTTTTTATATTAAAAGATGTAGGAGCGCCTGGGTGGTTCAGATGGTTAAATGTCCAACTTTGGCTCGGGTCATGATCTCTTATTAGTGACTTTGAGCCCTGTGTTGGGCTCTGTGCTGACACCTCAGAGCCTAGAGCCTGCTTCGGATACCGTGCCTCCCTCTCTTTCTGCCCACTTGCATTCTCTCTCTCAAGAATAAATAAACTTTAAGAATATTTTTTAAAGATGATTCATTAGGGGCTCCTGGGTGGCTCAGTTAGTTAAGTGTCCATCTCCTGATTTTGGCTCAGGTCATGATCTCACTTTCTGAGACTGAGCCCTGCATCATGCATATAACCTGCTTGGGATTCTTTCTGTCTCTCTCTTTCTCACGCACAAAGGGCCGCCCTCTGCCCTTCCCTCTGATTTGCACACGTGTGCATGCTCTCTCTCTCAAAATAAATAAGCATTAAAAAAAAAGATGATTCATTGAAGACCATGCCTCACACGCTATTAGTAGCAGAGAATAAAGGTTTGCTAAAATTAAATGCAGCGATTATGGTCTGGTGATAATGAACAGGCCAACATCTTTAAAAAGAGGTGATGTGAATCCTTCAAGCAACAAGGTCACATTTAGATACAGCCCCATTTTGAGCTCTAGGGACTATGGGACATCAGGTACATCCTCATCAGACAGCAGGAGGATCCAGAGGTATGATCAGGTCTAAAGGTGGCAGCCTCACCCTTGCCTCTGTATCTAAGGCTAAGGGCAGACAAGTTCAAGTACAATAACAGGGTATCACCTGAGAATGCACTGCTCTCACATGCTCAGGACAGTTTAGCCTTACCACAATTCTAAATCCAAACAGTACAGAAAGGATGTTAAGGTTCTGCCACAGCGACAGCAGTAACACCCCCTACAATGCATTCTGTACTACTGTCTTGTTTTAAAGTTTCCCCCGTACTTGTTTATACTTCCAGCCATAGCAAAAAGTTACTACTAAAATCTGCTATGTACAATGAAGCAGCCGCAAAATGCACACAGGAATTATTCCCACTATTATTCCTACCTCTATGATCTGACAAAATCGATACACTAAGCTAGTATCTCCCCTTCTTCGGTGTGGGTGGTAGGAAAGGTGGTGGGAAAGAGATCAGATGAACACATTCACATTCTAACTCGGATCTCTGGCATATGATTAGCTTTAAACCTAAGATATCACTTACAAGTGTACAAAAGGGTTACATTTAAAGAGATCACGGAGGGGAACATCCCCGTGCTTCCCAACACAAAAGAACTGATCCATAAACAAAGAATCGAGAAACAAGAGCCCCATAAATCACAGGGCTGCCGTGGGCTGACTGTTCTTTCCTATGGATTCTATTTCTTTTTTTCTTTTTTTTTTAAGAGTTTGGCTGTTTACTGATAGGACAGTTTAGGGAAAACGGCTGTGGACTAAGTAATAAAACTTTAAATGATGTCAGATTTCATA
The DNA here is from genome assembly GCF_008692635.1 of Crocuta crocuta. Taxonomy (NCBI): domain Eukaryota; kingdom Metazoa; phylum Chordata; class Mammalia; order Carnivora; family Hyaenidae; genus Crocuta; species Crocuta crocuta. The sequence goes on along the minus strand of NW_027532820.1, from coordinate 1,661,338 downwards.
ACCCAGTAAAACACTATTAGTGACTATAGAAAAGGATGCATCTGGCATTACCTATAATTCCTCCAACATCGTACCAAATGGACAGCTTGTCCGCTTCAGCCTCCTTCCATCGAAAGTTGTTACTCAGATAAAAGGGCAACCAGAAGAAGAAGGAGTAATTTACTAACTTCAAGCAGGCATAGGCCAACGAATACTGCAAGAAAAACATTCGACTATCAGTAAGAACAAACAGCACAGCAGGCCCACAATTTTTAACATAATTTAAAAAGCAAAACCAGACACAGGGGTTTGGGATGAACAGCGCCTGATTTTAGAATTAAACATGTCTATAAATTCCCTGACTTTGCCTAGTCTCCTTCTTCTCTTTATCCCCATTAGCTTCCAGAAAAGCATGTACAGCAGGCTTTTAGAATAGGAACAGATAGGACTGTTTTTTCACTGTCCCCAATTTCTTCTCCTTCCAGTTCTCTGGTAGAAGCAAACCAGTGTTTTGAACCTAAAGGCAGAGCATATACTCGTGTTTCTTTATTTAGACAAAATAAAAGGCATTCATCCCACTGTCATTAGCCATAAGCAAAGAAATCAAGTAAACATCTCGGCTTTTATTCCAAGCAGCCAACGCTTTTTCGTTCTACTTCCTGCAAAGTTAACGTTAGGCACAGGGGAGAGTAACAAGGACTAAACCCTAGTTTCAAGGTCTAAGAAAAGCATCAATGTTAAAACTACTTTCATATTATGGTTTCCAAAGGCTTTATATTCCAGTGGAAAAGACAAAGTGTCTTTGGTGAGTCAGCAATGAAAGCACATGATGGCCACGGGCCTCGCGGCTCTACTTGGAGGAATAAAAGTTGCAGCTGCCTTAAGATGGCAGCACGGCTAAGGCTCCTATATTCAACACATTATTACCAGGAAATCCTGACATTAGCATCAAAGGAAAAAGGGGGAGGAACAGCGAGACTGGACTTCAAAGGGTGTCTGGCTAGTATATTCTTTTCCCTGGAGCTGCCACTTATCCCCTAGGTATCACTTGTTTTAAAACAGCTTCCCTGGCCGGGCAACAGCTGCCCCCTAGAGAGTTAAATCCCAATCATGAGGGCGTTTTGTCCAGACAGCCTGCTGCAGAGACAAAGGAATTAAGTTAACTAGATTTCCTCTGCATCCCTGCCTGTGCCGGGGAACAATCGCTTGTGAAATACAAAGGAATGGAAAAAACACTTACAACAACAGATTTTTAAGTCCTGTCCCAGAAATTAAACTATTACCAGCAGAGTATTTTAATAACTAGTTAAAAATTACTAATCACTAGCATGAGAATAGGCCTAAAGGAACTCGCATGTCTCTTGTGTTATATATCATCTTCGGGTGACAGAATTGTGGAAGCTGACACTTCTCTTTTAACTCATAGTTCACTATGTGTTTGCTAATGTCATTCCTCTCAGCTTGGAGGCAGAGGTCGGAGGGAAAAAGCAAGTGTGCACAGGACAACCTGCAGGCTCCAAATCGAGCTGAGGGGGCACATTTGTAAAGCACCATTAGACAAGAAAATAAACAAAACCGGGTGCTTATTCACAATACAATAACCCAATAGTATGGGCCCCGGGGAAGGCTGCTGTCCTTTCTACTGCACAGGGAAGGGGAGCTGAGACGCAGGATTTGCTGAGTGACTTACCCCAGGTCTCACACAGAGTTAGTGGGTAAACTGGAAACATAACCTAGGCCTCTTAACTTCCACTCCAGTGCTAGAGCGCCCGAAACATCAAGACAGAAAAACTGCAGTAGAAGGGATTTAGTTTAGATGTTAGAAAGTTCTCCTGACTGTAAAGGTTTTGGAAACACTGGAATGCATTACCAAGAAATACTGCGGAGTACTGTGCTCTGCACCTTATATTAAAAGGGCAAACAATTTTTTTCCTGGAATGATAAGAATATTGGCAAATAAGGCAGACTGAAGTGGACCATTCAAAACCCCCTCTTGGTCTACATATAATTCTGTAATACTTCAACAGATCAAAAAGACTGTATTTAAAACACCAATTTCAGGTCCCTGTGTGGCTGAGTCGGTTAAGCTTCCGACTCTAGACTTTGGCTCAGGTCATGATCTCAGTTTGTGAGATTAAGCCCCGTGTTAGGCTCTGCGCTGACAGTGCAGAGCCTGCTTGGGTTTCTCTCCCTCTCTCTCCTCCCTATCCCCCTCTCTCTTGGGTTTCTCTCTCTGCCCCCTCCCCTGTGCATGCGTGCGTGCTAGCGCACGCTCTCTCTCTCCTGTTCTGATTTGAAATAAATAAACATTAAAAAACAAAAAAACATCAATTCTGTCTTCTTACTTGAATGCTAGATCACAGTCAGCAAACTAGGGCTCAAGGGTCAAACCTGTCCACACCAGATTTTTTTTTCCATACCATCCAGGGTTTCTTGTTTCCTGGACGTGGGTAGCTGTGGTAGAGATTGTACAATCCCCACTCCAAAGCTAAAAACATTTACTATCTGGCTCTTCTCAGAAAAGGTACACCAACCCCTGCATTAGACTGCAGATAAAACTTCAAGTCTAGAAACAAGCTGAGGGCCACTATACGATATTCCTCTGAACACGTATTCCTAAAATAAAGTATCAAAGAGAAGCTAAACACTTAAAGATGCTTTATCCTAGGTAGAGTTCATGTTCAGGCAATAACATCTCACTAGAGGTGAGGAGATCTGAGCAGCCCTTACCGGTATAACTCCAGGAAGACAACAGGCCTGATAAAAGCTGATGGCCTTGACTTGGGTCACAGTACTGCCTTCTTGAATGGAATAATTAGGTTCGTATTCATCTTCGTTCTCAGCATCATTAATTAATGGCCTGTGCGCATCTTCTTCAAAATTTTCTTCTGCCTCAATACCTGGAAGACCTACAACAGCAGTAAGAGCCACCATTTACAGAATGCCGCCTAGATGCCTAGCTCTGGGCAGACGGGTTTGCGTGTATCATTACTCACGGGGGTGATGATATTTTTATTTCCACTTTACAGAAAAAGCAACTAAGGTTCAGAGGCCAAGGTCAACTGAGGTCGGTTAAGGTCCCACAGCTAATAAGCCACAAAGCCAGGACTCTGATGCTACTTTACCTGGCTTCAGAGCAATGCTTTTTTCAACCACTTCACACTATCCCTCTTACATTAAAAATAAAATAAAATAAAATAAAATGTTAATTACACACTATTAAACCCGGCATGTCTCTTCAATAACACTCAAAAGGCGGACTTGGGCATCTATTTGCTTCTGTGGTTTTGCTTGCACAGATTCTGTCGGTGACCACAGATGAGTATTGCACTAAACCCCTTTTATGAAGGAAAAGAAACACGAGAGGTGAAATGAGAAATATTCCATGCTACTTTCCAGTCAGTACTCTCGATGACAAAGCTCACTCGCAAATGAAGAGTTTTCCCTGCATCCAGGATGGGAGCCTCGCTCCCCTCAAACACCTGCAGCTGTGCCGGAGAGCCTGCCCCAGGGTCTACAGGACCCACACAGCAACAGCACTCCTCTAACTCACTGAAAGGGGCTCACAGTTCTAGGGAACAAGAGCCTGGCCGTGCAGGCCTCAGGTTTCTCTTTGCCCCAACAGTGAGATGCTCTGAACAGAAAGGACGGCTTCTCCTCACCAATTTCTTCTGGTGACATGAGGAGTCCAAAGAAGATGATGATCCCACCAGCAAGCTGCACCGCCGCTGTCACCAGAAAGGCATACTGGGGAAGAGAGGAGAGAGGGAGGTGCTTCCTCACCCATCTGGGGGGTTCGCTCAAGCACATCCATTAGAAGCACCCGTGGGGAAGCTGGGGGATCGGGCGGGAGGAACAGTGAGGCTGGGAAGGAAATGAGCACTGAGTGGCTGGCCCACCCCAGGCACAGAGCCGTTCCACATGTGTTTTCCCACGTGTCTTGCCCACGAGGCTCCGCGAGCACAATTAAAGTCCCAGAGACACTGAGTGGTAGTACAACTGCGAAACGAGGACTGGCTCCCGAATCCTCATTCTTTGCCCCACAGAGCCTCCCACAAGAGACAGTATCTGCCCCCAAAAACATTCTGTCCAGTTGAGGGGATTAAACAATACGCCAAACAATAATACAAGGTATCAAGCAGCTGAATAAATGAGAAGGCCCAGCCCTAATAAGAAACATATAGAGAAGCAAACAGCTAATGATGCTGACCGAGCAAGACAATGACTTAAGGAAGAGCTAAAAAAGGCAGCTGAACGTCTTTCTCAGCACAACTAAGGCAAAGAGGGCTGAGAATGAGACAGAAAGCCTCCTGCACGGTCAAAGCAGATGGCTTGTGCTGAGGGACAGACAGTAGGCAATAAAACTGACAGGAAAAGGTGGGATCAAGATGAAAGAACCTCAAAAGGCAGGCTGCAGAGCTGGATTTTAGTTAATAGAGAATGGAAGCTGAAGTGGATAGATGATCTAAATTTCTGGAAAAGACGGTGACACATGAGTGTTTCTGAAGTCAAATCTGGGGGCAGCACGTGGGGTGAACCGAAATTCCCATCTGAACCAATTAGTATAATCCAGATGCAAATCTAAGAAGCCTAGAATAAAGGTGACCAGGAGGAAGGACTTCCCACTGACCCTAACTAGACCAAAATTCTTCTGAGACCAAACACTTGGTGAACTATTTAAAGATTTATCTATTTTTTTAGTGGCTCAGTCGGTTGAATGTCCAACTTCAGCTCAGGTCATGATCTCCTGGTCCATGAGTCTGAGCCCCACATCAGGCTCTGTGCTGACAGCTCAGAGCCTGGAGCCTGACTCAGATTTTGTGTCTCCCTCTCTCTCTCTGCCCCTCCCCCACTCACACTCTGTCTCTCAAATATAAACAAACATTTTTTAAAAATTAAAGATTTATCTACTTTTTAAAAAACCAACTTACTTTCAATTATTTAGGTTTTTAAATACATAGTTTCTTGAGAACAAACTGAGGACTGATGGGTATGGGGGAGAAGGGTAGGAGGGGTGATGGGCATGGAGGAGGGCACTTGTGGGGATGAGCACTGGGTGTTATATGGAAACCAACTTGACAATAAACTATTTTTAAATTAATTAATTAATTAATACATAATTTCATATGATCCAAGCAACAAAAAGTAAATGTACAGTAAAAACTCTCCCTCCCCACCTCTTCTCCCTTCCACTTAATCCTCATTTTCCCAACAAATGAGCATTGTTGTTATTTGATTTCTACTTCCCAGAGACTGTTTTAGAAACATACAAGCCAATACAAATATATACTCTAACTTTTCCTCCATTCTACAAAAATGGCTTCATTCAATACACACTGTTCTGCACCTTCACTTTCTTCACTTAACATACCATTGAGTACTTTCCCTATCATGGTGGAGACAGCTTCCACATTCTACTTTATGGCCTTCAGCCTTATCGGAGGGGATGTCACAGTTTCTTTCCCTACTGGTTCAGTTATTTTCACCACATTTTTGCTACTACAAACAATGCTGAAATAACTATGCAGAAAATCACCTTATGCATGTGCAAGTATATGCAAGGGTGGCATTACTTCCTGGAGGTGGAACAGCTCGGTCAGAGCAGCTGGAATTTTGATAGAAAGTCTCCTTAGACTGCAAGAGGGGTCAATGCTTGTTTCCTTACATTCTCATCAACACAAAATGCTATCAAACTTAGGGATTCTTTACCAATGTAATAAGTAAATAGCATAGTTTCTTTCTTTTTTAGGGTAGTTTTAATTTGCATTTCTCTACCAACTAACACCTCACCTCCATAAAGGCAGAGATTTTTCTCTTTTCTGGCAAGAGCTCTACTCTCTGCTGCCTAGCACTTAGAGGAGTGTAATACATATTTATTAAAGGAATAAAATAAGAAAAATATATTGTCATATATTTCAAAACCATTTCTATTTCTTTTTCATGAACTACACATTCAAATCATTTCCCCTTCTTTCTGTTTTGCTATTGGTCTTTTTCTTATCAATCTGCACGTACTCTTTACATATGAGTGAGATTAGTTCTTTAACTGTAACATGAGTTTCAAATACTTTTATCCCAATTGATTATATTGTCTTTAGACCTGGGCATTTTTCCCATGAATAATCTACATGTTTGGATTTATCCAAAGTTTGTCCACTTTTGATAAGCCTTGCCCCACCCAAACATAGCTCTACAGAGTTTTAAATGGCCACAATACTATTTCCTAAAATAAAATATTTATATTTATGTAACTATATGTATATTTACATACTCAAGAAAAACCTAGAAATACCTACCTCATAACCATATTGCAGAACAGAAGAAGCCAGGCATGCTCCCAAAATATTGCCCACGGAAGCACAGGCACTCCAGAGACCGAAAACAACTCCTCGTCTAAGACAACAGGAGAAAACAGAAAACAATACAATCAGAAGGAATTCTGATGCAGTTCACATATGAAAAGGCCGAAACAGTGGAAATTCTCATTACACTGAATCAACATTCTATCTTAAAATGTTTTTAAAGTATAGCCACCAAAAGATAACACATCATATTACTTAAAGATATTATTAAACCAAAGCTCAATTCGGGGTGCATCCCAAGATACTGTTAGGAGAATTTTGAAAGTAAGCCACAGACTGGGAGGAAATATTTGCCAAACACTGATCTAATAAAAGACTTGCATTTGAAATACAAAGACCTCTCAAAACTTAATAATACTAAACAATCCAGAGGCCCCTGGCTGGCTGGGTCAGTGGAGCATGTAACTCTTGATCTCAAGATTGTAAGTTTGAGTTGGGTGTAGAAATTACTTAAAAAAATTTTTTAGGGGCGCCTGGGTGGCTCAGTCGGTCAAGCATCCAACTTCAACTCAGGTCATGATCTCACATGGGTTCGAGCCCCTCATCGGCTCTGTGCTGACAGCTAGGTCAGAGCCTGGAGCTTGTTTCAGATTCTGTATCTCCCTCTCTCTCTGACCCTCCCCTGCTCATGCTCGCTCGCGCTCTCTCTCTCTCTCTCTCTTTCTCTCTCAGAAATAAATAAAACATAAAGAAAAAAATTTTTTTAATCCTAAAGAAAAAAAATCTAATAAACGCTAAAGAGTATGAATCTACAGGGGCGCCTGGGTGGCTCAGGGCATGACCTCACGGTTCATGGGTTCGAGCCCCGCGTCGGGCTCTGTGCTGGCAGCTAGCTCAGAGCCTGGAGCCTGCTTCGGATTCTGTGCGTGTGTCTCTAACCCTCCCCTGCTCATGCTGTCTCTCTCTCTCTCAGAAATAAATAAAACATTAAAAAAAAAAAAGACAGAAGGAAAGTACATTGCACTCCAGACCTATTTCAAGAAATTAGAAAAAGCACAAATGCAAAATCTAACAGCGCACCTAAAGGAACTAGAGGGAGAGCAACCAGAGCACCCAAGCCCAGTAGGAGAAGAGAAATAATAAAAATCAGGGCAGAAATAAACAATATAGAAACCAAAGAAACAGTTGAACAGGTCAATGATACCAAGAGTTGGTTTTTTGAAAACATAAGCAAAATTGACAAACCTAGCCAGGCTTCTCAAAAAGAAAAGAGAGAGCACTCAAATAGACAAAATCATGAATGAAAATGGACTGATTACAGCCAACCCCTCAGAAATACAAGCAATTATCAAGGAATGCTATGAAAAACTATATGCCAACAAACTGGACAACTTAGAAGAAAGGGACAAATTCCTAAACACACACTCACTAATTCACATGGGAAGAGATAGAAAACCTAAACAGACCCATAACAAGTGAGGAAATGGAATCAGTTATCAAAAATCTCCCAACAAATAAGAGCCTTGGGCCAGATGGTTTCCCTGGGGAATTCTACCAGACATTTAAGAGAGAATTAATACCCATTCTTCTNAATAAACTCAAAATGGATAAAGGACCTGAACATGAGACAGGAAACATCAAAACCGTAGAGGAGAAAGCAGGAAACNATGTGTAGCAACATGGATGGACCTTGAGGGCGTTATGCTGAGCGAATTAAGTCAGGCAGAGAAGGACAAACACCATGTTTGCACGTATAGGAGGATTAGGAGGAACTTAACGGAGGACCGTGGGGGAGAAGAAGCAGGGAAATGGGGGGAGAGGGAGGGAGGCAAACCATGAGAGACTCTTGAATGTTGAGAACAAACTGAGGACTCATGGGTATGGGGGGGACTGGAAGGGAGGTGATGGGGATGGAGGAGGGCACTTTTGAGGATGAGCACTGGAAACCAACTTGACAATAAACTATCTAAAATTTTTTTAATTAAAATTAAAATTAAAAAAAGAGTATGAATCTATAATCATCTCAAATAAAAAGTTTTGGGAAAAAAGCTTCATGCACACAAAAATATGATACAAGTAAGCATGTAAAAAGATACTTAACATCATCAGACATTAAGGAAATGCAAAGGAAAACCACAGTGATGTACCACTGCACACATACTAGAACAGCTAAAAACAAAAAAAGACCATATACATCAAGTGCTGGCAAAAATACACAGCAACTAGAACGCTTGCACTCTGCTGCGGGAATGTAAAATGGTGAAACCACTTTGGAAGCAACTGCCAGTTTCTTAAAAACGTAAACATACACCTACCACATGACCCAGACATTCTACTTTGAGGTATTTATCCAAGGAAAATGAAAGCATATGTTCACATAAGGATTTATAGACAAATGTTCCCAGGAGCTTTATCTGTAATAGCCAAAAACTGAAAACAACCCAAACGTTCATCAACAGCTGAAAAGATCAACAAATTGGGATACAACAGATTACTATTCAGCCATAAAAAGGAATGAACTATTGATACACATGATATGAATGGACCTCAGAATAATTATATTGAATGAAAGCAGATAAGAAACAGTATATACTGTATGATTCTATTTATATAAAATTTTAGAAAATGCAAAGTAATCTCAAGTGACAGAAAGCAGATTAATAGTTGTCTGGAGACGGCGATGGGAGGGAAGGTGGAAGGTAGCAGGGGTGGTGGAGGAGAGGAGTTACGAAAGGGCACGAGGAAACTTGGGGGTGATGGATATGTCCATTTTCTTAACTGCGGTGGTGGTGATGTGTGCATGCCAAAACTCACCAAATGGTACATCTTAAATCTGTGCAGATTATATACCTTACTAAAGCCATTAAAAGAAAAAAAGATGGCTAAACAAAGAATCTAGCGGAAGGGAAACTAGCTACTACAACAGTCCAGGAAAGAGGTACCCGGGTGCCTCAGTTGGTCAAGTGGCTGATCAGCTCAGGTCATGATCTCAGGGTTTGTGAGTTCAAGACCAACACTGGGGTCTCTGCTTTAGCACAGAGCCCAGAGCCCACTTGAGATCCTCTGTCCGTCCCCATTCACCTCTCTGCTCCTCCCTCTTCCCCCCTCCAGCTCCTGCGTGCAAGTGCGTGTGTGTGCACATACGCTCACTCTGTCTCTCTCTCTTTCAAAGATAAGCAAACATTTAAAAAATAATTTTTAAAAATATACAAAACCTAGCAAGAGGGCCCTGGAAGAGTTCAGGTCAGCCTCTGAACAACACTGGCTAACTAAAGATAGGATTTTAGAAGAAATTAGTTGAAAAAGAACTTTGTTTTAAATTGTCATGGTTTTAATGGTACTTTGTGGTTTACGGCTACGTTTTAGAGGAAACCTCACTAGACCTTAAATAGCACATCATCAATTTCACTTACTAGTATTACCTGTTTTTTTTAAAAAATTGTCTTAGGTTCAGAAGTAAACAGTAATGGCTCAAGTTTTTTTCTCTCTGATTGATCCATAGGATTAATGAAATGGTCAACCATGTCCAGGCACTGTTCTCAAACACCCAGTGTCATCCAACTTATAAAAGCTCAGGTAAGGAGCACCTAGGTGGCTTAAGTCAGTTAAGCGTTCAGACTCTTGATTTTGGCTCAGGTAATGATCTCCTGGTTCATGAAATAAAGTCCGCATCAGGCTCTGCACTGACAGCATAGAGCCTGCTTGGGATTCTCTCTCTGCGCACGCCCTTAAAATTAATAAATAAATAAATAAACATTTTGGAGGGCAAAGGGATGGCTCAGTCAGTTAAGCATCTGACTCATGGTTTCAGCTCAGGCCATGTTCTCATGGTTTTGTGGGTTCAAGCCCCACATCAGGTTCAGTGCAGGCGATGCAGAGCCTGCTTGCTCTCTCTCCCTCCGCTCACTGTCTCTGCCCCTCCCCCATTTGTGCTGTCTGTCTCTCTCAAAATGAACAANAGAATTCCTGCTTAGAATTCTATCAACCCCTCTACCCTCCTCTCTTTCAAAAAAAAAAATAATAAATCTAAAAATAATGATTACCTTTGAGTGATAGGATTTCAAGTAGTTTTACCTTTATTTTCTATTTTTCCATTTATATTATCTAGCTTGTCTAAAATAAACAAGAAGACTTTGTATAATTTTCAAAAATCATAAATAGAAAAAAATTACTTTAAAAATCTTGAGAAAGGGTCACCTGGGTGGCTCAGTAGGTTAAGTGTCCAACTTCAGCTCAGGTCATAATCTCACAGTTCATGGGTTTGAGCCCCACTTAGGGTTCTGTGCTGTCAGCTCAGAGCCTGGAGCCTGGTTCAGATTCTGTGTCTCCCTCTCTCTCTGCCTCTTCCCCACTCACGATCTGTCTCTCTCTCAAAAATAAAAAAAATTAAAAAAATAAATTAAAAAAAAATTTTTTTTAAACCTTGAGAAAAATAAACAGCACATGAGCAGATAGCATCACCTACTCCAAAAGAAAACTAAAGTATCATATGGGAACAACTATCTTTTTTTTTGTTTTTAGTATGTATTTATTTATTTGAGAGAGAACACAAACAGGGGAGGGGCAGAGAGAGAGACAGAGAGAATCCCAAGCAGGCTCCCCACATCAGCACGGAGCCCATCTCAGGGCTTGATCCCAGGATTATGAGATCATGACCTGAGCCAAAATCAAGAGTTGGACGCTTAACAGACTAAGCCACCCAGACACCCCTGGAAACAAGTACCTCTTAAAATTAAATCTGTTAAATCAGTAACACTAGAGGTAGAATGAAAGAGAAATCACTAGTGCACTGAAGTCAGAGCATCCTCATTAAGTGGTACTGATTCTACCCACAAGACAGGTCATGGGTGAACTTTCACGACTTTAAAGATCATTAGCCAGCAGGCAGCACAACCCCCATAATGAAACTGAGAAGGCCGGAACCCCGAGGGGAGCCAGGCAGGGCATGAACTCATCACCTGGTGGGCGGCTAATGTCTGTTGCAAACACCGGTCCATGGGAAAAGAGTAAACAAACAAAAAAGATGGAGCCATAAATGAAAAAAATGCATATCTCACAACATAAAAATATTTATCCAGGAGAAAGGAAAAGAAATCCAAATTAAAAACATTCCTAAACTCAGAATGTTGCCAAACAACAAAGCCAGGTCTGTGGGCATCTCAGCTTACTTTCCATTCTATAAACGAAGCATGGCTCTTCCTGGCAGCCTAGAAGGTACTGCAGCAGGTGCCCACGCTCATTCAAGGCCCACATCACAACACAAACTCACATACAATCTGATAACGACTTGAGGATTTAGGGAAAAAATGTCCCATTTAATGACTTTTAAGCCCCGAAGTTTGGCATTCTTCATCTGTATCTTATCAGAATCTTCACTATGTGATCTTAGGCAAGTCTCACAGACAATTTTTGGCCTCAGTTTCATCTTTAATATAAAAAGGTTAAACTAGACCACTGAGTCTCAAAAAAGGGAAGGGAAGGCAAAACCCACAGGAAGATACATGATGGGATGGCACATGAGACTTAATTTATCACGCTACCTTACTCATGATCTGTAAAGGGGTCTCTGTTAAAAACAGATGTCCAAAGGATACCAGAGTGATGATTCAAAGGAGCACATGCACCCCAGTGTTTATAGCAGCACTATCAACAATAACCAAATTATGAAAAAAGCCCAAATATCCATCAACTGATGAATGAATAAAGAAGATGTGGTTTATCCATACAATGGAACACTACTTGGCGATGAGAAAGAATGAAATCCTGCCATTTGCAACAATGAGGATGGAATTGGAGGGTATTATGCTAAGTGAAGTAAGTCAGTCAGAGAAAGACAAAGATGTTTTCACTCATATGTAGAACCTGGGAAACCTAACAGAAGACCATGGGGGAAGGGAAAGGGGAAAAAATAGTTTCAAATAGAGAGGGAGGCAAACCCATGAGAGACTCTTACAGAGAACTGAGGGTTGATGGCGGAGGTGGGGCAGGAGGTAGGGGAAAATGGGTGATGGGCATTAAGGGGGGCACTTGTTGGGATGAGCACTGGGTGTTGTGTGTAAGTGATGAATCACTGGACTCTACCCCCAAAACCAAGAGCACACTATATATACCATACTTTAGCTAACTTGACAATAGATTACATTAAAAAAAACAATGTTTATCTAAATGAAAAACAATGTTGAGATGCACTGCCTTAGCCACACTCTGACCATGGCCAGAGGAGTATTATGAATGTGCCTGGGCCAGGGACGAGGGAGAGAGCCTGGGTGGCTCTCAATTTCAGCTCAGGTCATGACCCCAGGGTGGTGGGATCAAGCCCCAAGTAGAGCTCCATGCTGAGCGTGAAGCCTGCTTAAGAATCGCCCCACCCCCACTCTCTCAAAATTAAATAAATAAACATTATTTATTTAAAAAAAAAAAAAGGAATATGCCTCACTGGGCTAGGCCATCCCCCAAGTCCACACCATTTCCAACACATTCTAACATGAACCCTCTCCACTATCCTTTCTAAAATAGAGGGAAGGTGTGGGCAGGGTCAAAAAGATCGAGTTGACTGATGACAGGTCTGCATAATCTGATATTAAAACTACTTAAGGAGAGAAATTAAAGACGAAGGGAGTGGCATACCCCGCTCTGCCAAACCAGTTGCCCATGACAGCAACCACGCAGGGCCACCCGGTGGACTGCAGCAGGCCGTTCCCAATCCAGAGACAGCAGTACAGCCCCTTATTGTAGAAATGCAGCCATTCTGTGACAGTGCCAAAGACGAACACCTACGAGGAAGGGAAGAGAAAGGGACACGTGACACCCACACGGACACCTAACTGCCCACCATGCTTATGTTTCTGCGTGAAGAGACACATTCAAAGGTCCAGGGCCCAAGAGTCATATGGCTGACTTTCCAGAGGCTCCTGCTCAGAGCGAGTAAGACAAACACCAAACTGCCACCACTGATGAAGGAGGTCAAACAACACGAAGCTCCCTAATGACCACCCCCTGGCTCAACGGGGACCTTCTGCTCTAACAGATTCAATCCTCCAATCCTCATTGTGTGACCCCCCGGCCCCCAATAGCTCTTGTTTTCTCGCCCTCAGGCCTGTATGTATGGAGAACAACTTTAAGGACTGAGTTCGTGGCTATGAGCTCAGTCAGCACAGGGCCACGCACACCATGGGGCCCAGGACGCGCCATCTCTCATTATTGCTGCAGCTGTGGAAAGAGACACTGCTTTTTGTAGGCATTTTGCTCAAGTGAACATTTTATCTGCAGTTGAAATTTCTTTGGGGAATATTCTGCATGGGTTAAAAAATGGAATGCACAATACTGTATGTTTTCATTTTGGAATAAGCAAAATTATAAGGAGATAAAAATGGTCAGTGGTCACTGACCAT
>NW_027532820.1:1629812-1647587 GCF_008692635.1 Crocuta crocuta | reverse complement strand
GGGGGGGGGGGGGAGAGGAGAATGGTAGTGACACAACTGTACTCGTTTGTTAAAACTCGGAATCACACGCCAAGAAGGGGGAGTTCATGCACATACTTCAGTTTTTCAAAACTGTATACGGGTTTTAAAATAAGACGTATGTATGTGTGGGGTGAGCAGGCTATGAATAAATGAAGTGTTTCAATCTCTCAAATGGCAGATATTGGAATAATCATAAAATAGGGTCTAAATGAAATCCACACTTTCATTCAACCAATAAAAATTCCTCACTAGGAGCTAGGAAACAAAAAAAAAGGGTGCATCAAATGTGNGGAGGGCTGAGCAGGGAGGGAGCTGTTCGAGGCAGGGAAGAAGAGCAAAAGCAAACAGGGTGAGGCAGAAAGGCACGGGCTGTGTTAGGACCACAGGAAATAGTTTGGCCAGATCCTAGTGGTGAAGTGTAGTAATCAACACAACTGCCACGGTGGCCCAGGACCAGGGTCTTGAGAGCACTNAAAAAAAAAAAGGTTAAATTCCATTTCGAAACCAAGTTTCACACAGCTGACGGTGGTAGAGGTGGTCTTTGCACTGGACTACGCTGCTTCTTAAAATACGCCATCACAGGCCCAAAGACAAACACCATGAGGAGTGCTCCACCCACGGGGAGTGCTCCGCCCAAAGCTGAATGACCATGTATTGGGATTTCATACTCAAAATGCCCAGGGTGAAGAGTTAGGCTAAACAAGCCACGATCTGCTCCAACTGTTTCTACCGCTACAGGGTTCCTCTTTGAAGAAGTGATATTCCAACAATGGCCCAAAGAAACACTCATAGATTACTCTGGGACTTTCACCCGGTATTTCACATCACCTGGATATCTGCAGTCGAAAGGCTTTCTTATAACTGGACACATTCTCAAGACAGGAAATCAGACACTGGGAGCAAAGGGCGGAACGCTCACAGCGTGCTCCCCACGGCCCGAGCTCGGCCGCCCCCACACGGCTCCCTACAACCAGAGATCACAACCGCCCCCTCCAGGGCAACTGCCTCGGACAGAGAACCGGCGGCTGCCATGCTGGTACAGCTCCCGGACACCACCACCCTCGGCTCTCCTCCTTTACTGCTGCACCCCGGCCCTGCGCGCCCACTCCTCACGCCCCCTGCCTCCAGATACGGGAAGCCCCATGACTCGGTTGTCACACCTCTTCTCTATCCTCACCTGCTCCCGTGATGACGCCATCCAGTCTACTAACTGAAAATGATCTAGATGCCAAGGACTCTGAAATTTGTACTGCCAGCCTGAGCTTCTACCTTGACCTCCAGACTCACATAATCAAGGGTCTACTCTTCATCCTTGGGGCAGTAACAGGTATGTCACATGGAACATGTCTAAAAGAGATTGCCCCCAAAGCCTACCCCCCCCACCGTCCTCCACTCTCTTGTGATACTTCCACCCTAGAGTTGCTCCCAGCACCACTCTTCCGCTTATAGTCCACATGCGACGGGGTAAAGAATTACTGTCTCTACCTTTAGACCACAGGTAGGGGCGCCTGGGTGGCTCAATCAGTTAAGCGTCTGACTTCAGCGCAGGTCATGAGCTCACGGTTCATGGGTTCGAGCCCCGCATCGGACTCTGTGCTGACAGCTCAGAGCCTACAGCCTGCTTCAGATTCTGTGTCTCCCTCTCTCCCCATCCTCTGTTCACTCACTCTCTCTCTCTCTCAAAAATAAATACACAATACAAAAATTTTTTTAAAAAAGAACACAGGTAAAACCTACCTCTTCTCACCTGGTACCCCACCCTGGATCTAAGACACCATCATCCTTCACCTTAAAACTGGAATAGCCTGGGGCGCCTGGGTGGCTCAGTCGGTTAAGTGTCCGACCTCAGCTCAGGTCATGATCTTACAGTCTGTGAGTTCGAGCCCCGCATTAGGTTCTGTGCTGTCAGCTCAGAGCCTGGAGCCTGCTTCAGATTCTGGGTCTCTCTATCTCTCTGCCCCTCCCCCATTCATATGCGCGCACGCTCTCTCTCTCTCTCTCTCTCTCTGTAAAAAANCTTCACCTTAAAACTGGAATAGCCTGGGGCGCCTGGGTGGCTCAGTCGGTTAAGTGTCCGACTTCAGCTCAGGTCATGATCTTACAGTCTGTGAGTTCGAGCCCCGCATTAGGTTCTGTGCTGTCAGCTCAGAGCCTGGAGCCTGCTTCAGATTCTGGGTCTCTCTAGCTCTCTGCCCCTCCCCCATTCATATGCGCACACGCTCTCTCTCTCTCTCTCTCTCTCTGTCTCAAAAATGAATAAACGTTTTAAAAACAAACAAACTGGACTAGCCTAACCTGTCTCCCTGCGTCTGCCTCTGCCCTCGGTTCAGTCACCCAGGACAGCAAGTGCACCTGTCCCAACACGGCACTTCTGCACAAAACCTTCCTGGCACTTCTCTGCACAAAACCTTCCCGGGCTCCCCTCTCACTCAATGATAAAGTCAAAGCCCCAACAAAGGGATCAAAGCTCTAAAGGTCTGAGCCCCATACCTCCTCTGGCCTCACTTCTTGCCTCTCTGTTCTAATCACCCTGACCTCACTCACTTCAGACGTTTACTCAAATACAGCCCCCTATCCGAGCTCTTCCCCAGGGATCCTACCTAAATCAGAGCTCCCGCCCAGGGCTATGTATTCCCCTTTCCCTGCTTCATTTTTCTCCACAGCACCCACCACCTTCAACCGTACTCTGTACTTAGGTAGAGCGCTGTATTCCTGTTTGTCTTCCTTAGCTCCCAACCCCAGAATGTAAGCTTTCTTCCAGGGATTCTTCCTGTGTTGCTCACTGATGAACTCCCACAGACCACAGAAGTATCTGGCACATGACAGGCGCTCAGTAAATATTTGCCAGATGGATGAAAAATGAATGGATGGCTGGGTGGATGGATGGGAAGGACATAAAATATAACCTTCTGCAATGCTGAACTCTCCTCGGTCGAGAAATTCAAGAATCCCTTACACACTCCATAAGGTTTGCAGTCATTTCCACATACAGCTCTCCTCAACCTAAAACCCTCGAATTCTAAAACTTACCACCGCGTAAGAGAAGAGGAAAATGGTGTCCAGCGTTCCCAGGAAAAGAGTGGCCTCCTCTGCACTGGGAAACAAGTGGTTGCTGCTCCAGATCTACAGCAACACAACAAGAGCCGAGTCAGTCCCTGCTGGCACCTGGTAGTCAGGGCTCTCCAAGCACCTGCCCCTCGGGCCTTTTCCCGCCCTCAAAGAGCCCTGGTGAGGCTGAACACAGGAAATCAGCACCCCGTAGATAAGGAACACACTGTGCAGGGCGGTCGGCAGGGTCCAAAACTATTTGCACAATACTAAAACGTTAGCTGCTATTTTTCCTCTTTTCCACTGATGGTGCGTACACAGCAGTGGGTAAAACTCCTTGTGGCTCTGGTGAGTCAAGGTAGTTACGCCAAACTGTACTATTAATCACTATATTCTTTATGACCACGTTCACAGTTTAAAAAAAAAAAAAAGGCCAATTCAATGAGAAAGAAGGACATCTGGCCATGTGTAGCAACGTGGATGGACCTTGAGGGTGTTATGCTGAGCGAAATAAGTCAGGCAGAGAAGGACAAATATCATATGTTTGCACGTATAGGAGGATTAGGAGGAACTTAACGGAGGAACAAGGGGGAGATGAAGGAGAGAAATAATGTGGGAGAGGGAGAGAGGCAAACCATGAGAGACTCCTGAATGCTGAGAACAAACTGAGGACTCATGTGTGTTGTGGGGGGGAAGATGGGCATGGAGGAGGGCACTTGTGGGGATGAGCACTGGGTTTTATATGGAAACCAACTTGACAATAAACTATTTGTAAAAAATACTAATAACTAAAAAAATAAAATAAAAAATAAAAGCTAAAAAATAAGAAATAAAAAAATTTTTAAAAGGCCAATTTCACATAAGAACATCCTTGGTACATGCTAGATGCTCAAATATTTGTCGAGCACAAACAAGTATTAATTTTATTACATCTGGCCTCTGAGTCCACTTATCTTTAATATTCTGTGTGCCAGAACGGCAAGTGTGTCCCAGCACTCGGCACACACAGGCACCAGAGCTGTCCTGAGGAAGAGCGCGTGTGCAACATGAGGTACAAGCCACAATACTGGGTTTTTTTACTTGAAAGAATGACAGACAGACAGACAAGCTATAGTCATTCAGATTTGGGTATTTGGCAGATATTTCCTCAGAAAAGAACGAAATGAGCCTGTCACTTCAACATCCATTCGAAGTACCAGACAGACAAATGGATCTTAATAGAAGGGTATAAAAAGTTAATTGATACAGTTTCAGATTCCACATGGCAACTAACCTTTAAGAAATTGCCACTTGTCAAATTCTGGTGTAGTATCAGAGATGAATGCCCACAATTAACTGAAAAGGCTATTAAAATACTTCTCCCCTTTCTACTACGTAAACGTGAAAGGCCAAATTCTCATCGAACAGTTCAGAGGATCATATTGCAAGAGACTGAATTCAGAAGCAGACTGAAAATCTATTATCTTCCATTAAGCCGCATATGAGATTTGCAAAAATGTAAATCAATGCCATTCTCCTCATAAAGCGATTTTTTTGTTTTGAAAAATTATTTTTTATAAAATGTCATTCATGTTAACACGTTATGGGTTTCCTTAATTCATTTAAAAATAACTAAAAAAGAGACAAGGTGTTTTTTTTTTTTTTCAATTTCTCAGGGTTAATTTTTTTTAATGTTTATTTGGGCGGGGGTTGGGGGGTGGGCAGAGAAAGAGGAAGACACAGAATCCGAAGCAGGCTCCAGGCTCTGAGCTGTCAGCACAGAGCCCGACACGGGACTCAAACTCACAGACAGCGAGATCATGACCTGAGCCGAAGTGGGATGCTTAACTGACTGAGCACCCAGGCGGCCCTCAATTTCTCAGCTTTAATTTCTAAAATAATAAATATCTATAAATGTAAATCCACAGAACCAAAAACTCTCTGGGGTCCTCAGCCCCAAAATTCAGAGAACTACTGGAATAAATGATTTCTGAGATGGGTTGTTACAGGAAAGAAATTCTGACTTTAGAATATTAAAGAAAAAAATCACAATCAGCAATTAGAAAAAAATGTTTAACAGAAAATAAAATCCCCAAATTATAAAAGAATGCATAAAGTGTGATCCTAAAGGATGGGACTTACTTCTGTGTGGCTTCAGGCATCAGCCTCACTCCTTTAACACCTCACATGCTGCTGTCACCGCAGAGAAGAGAGCAGCCCAAAGACTGATCGGTATTTCCGCACACTAAGTGGGGCCCTAAACTTCCCTAATTCGAGTTATTTTGCCTCAGACCACAATCTTAGACCCTGCGGTTCATTAGGACCCAGGCCCACGCCCTGTTGAGCGCACGCCAACGTGAGCTAGAGACGATGGCTTCGAGCAGCTGCTCCAAGTTTCGGGAGTCCTTCCTTACTCTCAGGAAGTCACCAAAACTCCCTGCAGGTGTGGCTTTCACAAGACTGGACAGATGTTAAATAGCTTTCTTTTGCTTTACTACCAGAATTCGGGTAAAATGTACTTTTGATGGTCTACTTAACAAGTGGAAAACAAAAAGAAACCAAAAACTTAGAAAAAAACAAAAACAAAGTAGGACCAACAGAAAGATACAGAAAATAGGATAACAGAACAAGCCTAGTAAAGAAAGTTCCCTTCAACAACAGAAGTCAGATGAAGGCGAGTATATACAGTAGAGAGAAATGGCCAGGCACACAGAGTGAATCGCCCCGTGTTTAATGAAATGACTTGCACACGCTGAGACCCCATGCACTGCGGTGGGGCGAGCCGGCCCGCGTGCCCATACAACTGTCGCGGGAACCCACCGGCCTGTATGTGTGTCGAGTTTGCTCGTGTTGCACCGAGGCACTTCCTGGAAGCACGAAATCGCGTGCTTGTGGGTTTCCTAAGTGAGAATGTCTAGCACAAGGTAAGGGTGAGGCATGCGGGGGGAGGGGGGGCTGCTGACAAGAGCTTCCTGAATGGGTGCGCAGAGGAGGAGTTAAACCTGACTTCCGTTCAGGGTCTGCTCTCTGCCCACGGTGAGTGGTATCGCTTTCCGTGAAGTTCTGCTGGGGAAGAGCAGCTGTGGATGAGCTTGAGATGGGGTGTCGAGGACACCCCGAATCCTGCCATCCTCTCCTGGACAGTTTAGACTCAATCACACTGTTCTCATGAGAGGACTGTACTGTCTGGGGAACTAAGGCTTTTCAAGTTGTCCTCAAGTATTAAATTTAACCATTACTTCCTTGTTATCTCTAAACATGGATTTTATGTTCTGTTCCCTATTTTCAGTGTTTGTCCCTATCAGTGGCATCCATGATAAATTCTCAAGGTGAAGAGACTGTCTGTGCTTAATTCTTTTCATAAAGCACCTAAGATAGATATACATTAAAATTAAAACTATAATAAGTGATTTTTGATGACGCTGTTCAAGATACTTAAGAAATGTTTAATGAGGGGCGCCTGGGTGGCTCGGTCGGTTAAGTGTCCAACTTTGGCTTGGGTCACAATCTCACAGTTCATGGGTTTGAGCCCTGTGTTGGGCTCTGTGCTGACAGCTATCTCAGAGCCTGGAGCCTGCTTCACATTCTGTGTCTCCCTCTCTCTCTGACCGTTCCCTGCTCACGCTGCGCGCCTCATTCTCTCTCTCTCTCTCTCTCAGAAATAAATAAAACATTTAAAAAATTGGGCGCCTGGGTGGCTCAGTCGGTTGAGCATCCAACTTCAGCTCAGGTCATGATCTCACGGTTTGTGAGTTCGAGCTCCGCGTCAGGCTCTGTGCTGACAGCTAGCTCAGAGCCTGGAGCCTGTCTTCGGATTCTGTATCTCCCTCTCTCTCTGACCCTCCCCTGCTCGTGCTGTCGCTCTCTGACTCTCAAAAATAAAAAACATTAAAATTTTTAAAAAAATTTTTAATTTAAAAAAAAGAAATGTTTAATGATATATTAGCAAAATATTTTTCAGAATAATTTTACATAAACCTTTGTGGGGTTCTTTTATTCATTTTGAGAGAGAGAGAGAGAGAAAGAATCCAAAGCAGGCTCCACACTGTTAGTGCAGAGCTCAACACAGGGCTCGAGCTCATGAACCATGAGATCATGACCTGAGCTGAAATCAAGAGTTGGATGCTTAACCCACTCAGTCACCCAGGCGCCCCATAAACTTCTGGTTCTAAGAACTCTTCCCACTTCAGACAAGAAAGGAAAGTTCACATGGAGGCTAGCATTGACAGTTACAAACACAAAAGCACAGGAAGAGAAAAAAGTACCTATCGCCCTCGCTGCTCCACTCCCAGCAATAGCCTTAGAAAAGAAAAGGAAAGAAAAGAACCCAGACCTTAAAGTCTAAAGAAAGGAATGGAAGGTCAGCACTGCTCTCCATGACGGCAGAGACGGAAATACAAAGATCTCCGGGATAAGTCTGAACTTGACTTCTATATAACCAATCCATCCAAACCACTTAATCCATAGTCCTGAAAAACCAGAATGGTGAAGCCTATTTTAGCAGCAATTAAAGTAAATAAACAAATATCTAAGCAGAAAAGGCAATGCAAGCCCCACAAGAGCTAATTACGTATCATAGTTACTGGCAAGAAAAGAGTTAACACAGCAGGCCTGAGACTGTACTCCTCAAAAAGGCCTACTTGTGAGTTTGGCCCCTGGCTGGCGTCTAGGCACTTGCATTTGGGGAGGATTCCCATCACTTCCTGCTAAGAGTGGTTCACTGTACCTAAACTGTTTGTACACACAATGTTGTTTACACTGAGCCTGCTTTCCTCCTGGGCGTCTCCAGTTTTGTACATGTCAGGCATGGGGTGCCTACGTGACCTGTCCCTATACAAGCCCTGGGCACGGAGTCTCTAATAAGCTTCCCTGGTAAGACACGATTTCGCCCATGTTGTCACAACTTGTCGCTGGAAGAAACACACAACCTGGACAACTCCACTGAAAACGCCCTCTTGTAAGCCAGTCCCTCCAGACCTCAGCCTATGCTTTTCCCTTTGCTGATTTTGCTCTGTACCCTTTCACTGTAATAAACCACAGCTATGAATATGAGTATAAGCAGAGTCCTGTGAGTTCTCTTGGTGAATCATCGAACCTGGGGGTGGTCTTGGGGGGCCAAATTCAGCTACCTAACAAACAAAAGCAGCCTTAGGCAGCATAGCCAGAAACTTAGTGCCAAAATCAGATCCTACTGCTCTGTATCTGGTCAGACTGTACCTAAAGAACCACATTCAGTGCACAGCGCCACTACACTACGGTTCAAGGAACCAGTGGTGTCTGCCTAACCGAGAGACACTTAGGAAGAAAGGTGTTCTCTGAATATTCAACAGGCTGTCATGAATCAATGACTTATGCATGGCTCAGGAGAAAACCCAAGATCAAAATTAAGCAGCAGAATACTTTTCCCTCAATATAAAAAAGAACTTTCTAGAAGTATTTAAGCAGAAGGTGAGTGATCATCTTTCAATACTGACAAAGAAAGTATTTATACTGGTTGAGAGTTAGAGCACATGACCCCTCCAAGGGCACGCCAGGGTTTGTGAGGAGTCATTTGATCATTTAGAGGACTCACTGCACACACAGCACTAGTCAAGCCTCAGTGTGAAATCTAACCCTCTATTCCTAACATCTTTCCTCTTTTTTTTTTTTAATGTTTTATTTATTTCTAGGAGAGAGAGAGAGAGAGACAGCATGAGCAGGGGAGGGTCAGAGAGAGAGGGAGGCACAGACTCTGAAACAGGACCCAGGCTCTGAGCTGGCAGTCCGCACAGAGCCCGACGCGGGGCTCGAACCCACGAACCGCGAGATCATGACCTAAGCGAAAGTCGGACACTTAACCGACTAAGCCACCCAGGCGCCCCTAACATCTTTCCTTTTAAAAGTTCCTGATATGGGGAACCTGGGTGGCTCAGTCAGCTGAGCATTCGATGTGATCGCACAGCTCATGAGTTCAAGCCCCGAGTTGGGCTCTGTGCTGACAGCTTACTCAGAGCCTGGAGCCTGTTTCTGATTTTCTCTCTCTCCTCTCTCTCTCTCTCTCTCTCTCTCTCTCTCTCCCCCCCCTCTGCCCCTCCCCTACTCATGCTCTGTCTCCCTCTGTCTCTCAAAAGTAAATAAATATTTTAAAACAATATGTTTTTTTAAGTTTCTGATAACTGGGGTGCCTGGGTGGCTCAGTCAGTTAAGTGTCTGACTTTGGCTCAAGTCATGATCTCATGGCTCATGAGTTCAAGCCCCACGTCGGGCTCTGTGCTGACAGCTCGGAGCCTGGAGCCTACTTCGGATTCTGTGTGTCTCTCTCTCTCTCTCTCTGACCCTCCCCTGCTCTGTCTCTCACACACACATGTGTGCTCCCTCACTCTCTCTCAAAATTAATAAACATTTTTCTAAAAAACAGTCCTGATAACTTAAATTCAAGAAAAACTATACAAGAAGCGTGCCTGGCTGGCTCAGTCGGAAAAGCATGTGACTCCTGATCTCGAGGTCCTAAGTCTGAGGCCCATGATGTGTGTAAAGATTACTAAAAAAAATTAAAGAAAAAGAGGGGTGTGGGGAATTATACAAGAGCATTTTCAATAGAACATCAGTTCTGTGAGGATAGATTCTTTTTTTTTTCTTTTAACCCTCTCTCTAGGTTTCTTTGTTTCTTTTTTTTAGTACCCTCACTATCTAGAACTGTGTTTATGCCAGAGAGACCCACAGTAAGCACCTGACTGAATAACTTAATCACATTTTGAGGGGATTTCCTATAACTTGCAGATCTCTATCAACTCTTAATTGATCCAAATAGGGGGAAAATGTTTTAAGAAATAAGACATGCCAAGAATATTACTATGTATCTATAATTCCACATAAGTACAACTCAGGGAATGTGGTAAAGAGTGTATGGTGGGGGGGGCACTTGGGGGACTCAGTTGGCTGATTGTCCAACCCTTGGTTTCAGCTCAGGTCATGATCTTGTGGTGCGTGAGTTCGAGCCCCATATCGGGCCTGACAGCTCTGAACCTGGAGTCTCTTTCATATTCTGTGTCTCCCTCTCTCTCTCCCTCCCCTACTCACACTCTTTCTCTCTCTCTCTCTGAAAACTAAATAAACATTGAAATTTTTTAAAAATGCATGGAGTGGATCTGTGTATTAACATAAGGTATTGTAAAGAACAGCATCTCCATTCCAACTGGTCATCAGAGGATTCACTTGATGCATAATGAATTCAAGGAACTGGACACATACTCCCTGACTTCTAGACTCTTAAGATACAAACAAATGAAACAATTACAAAGTATGTAAATACTGAAACATTAAACTATGTAATACACTATACACAGTTGGGGCGGGGAGGTTAGAGGAAGCTAGGAAAAAATTTGATAGCAAAAGTGGCAGTTTAGGGGCACCTGGCTGGCTCAATTCGTGCAACATAGGACTCGTGGATTCAGGGTCACAAGTTCAAGCCCCACACTGGGTGCAGAGATTACCTAAAAAAGAGGGCATTTTATCTCGCCACAGAGGGAAAAGCAAGATTTAGATGGGTGGGAATAAAGAGAAAGAGCCTAAAAAAGAACATGAGTAAAACCTCAAAGGCAGGAATGGGTACAGGTGCTTGTGAAACTCAGTTAAAAACCAGCCTCACCAGAACTGTGTCACTTTAAAACGATAAGAAAGAAGCTGGATGGAATGGTAGGTAAAACAGGCCTGAGCTGGGGCAAGCTAAGGAATCAGGCAGAATACTTTGGATTTTATGCCATTGAAAACAGCCACTTTTCAGAGTCCTAGGCAGATGAATGAAACAAACTAGAAGAACTTGAGGGGAACTTAGGGGCGGGCATGGCTCGCTCCCTAAACCCGTCCCAGCACTTTGTTCCGCTTACCTCTACAGGCAATCTAATGGACTTGTTAAAAGCACTCGGGGTCCACTGCTTAGAGATACTGACTTTGACATTGCTAAAAGTTTTTCTTGATGCGTGGAGCAACGAATAACTGCAAAAGAGAGAAGAAATACGGCTGAATGATTAGCAAAGAAAAGGGCATTTGATAAAATCCCAGATACAGTCCCATTTGTTTTCATCAATTTTAGAATCTTCTCTTAAAAAAAGTTCCGCTTTATCAATTGAAGCAGTCTCTGCCAAGCAAAAGAAAAAACTAGTCTTCTTATATAAGCCTCCGTGTTCACTCCTAACTTATCCCTCCACCTAGAAGACAAATGTGTTATTGATCCCAACCCACTTTAAATCATGGATGCAGTTCTGTAAAGAATTTTAAGTCATTAGCAACTGCTGGCCCCTTACTGTGTTAGCCATTCAGTAGCTTTCTGAGTTCTGTCTCCTTATTGTGATGCCTCCTCTCACCCCCAACAAATGACTGTCCCTAAAGAAAACATCCAAATTTACCTATCAACTCTTACATAATTAAGAACCATTTCCTAGTTTTGCCTTAAAACAACCAAACAAACCTATCACATTTGTGGTGCCTTCAATAAAGATTAACAATAAAGAAAACCTACCCAGGATAAATCATCAAACAGCTAAGCCACAGGGTTATAAACTAACATCGCTCCTGAAACCAAACAGCCTGGTTTATGCCATCTGTGGACCACTAAAGAGAGCCACTGAGGGCCATAGAATTATAAATACTGAGGATTCTCCTTATAATTGCCTCAGACCATCTTTCCTTAATTCAGGATGCCCTGCATATGCACATCCTATATTCTAAAGCTCCTGGGGTTTTTTTTTAATGTTTTTTTATTTATTTCTGAGAGAGAGAGAGAGAGAGACAGCGTGAACAGGGGAGGGTCAGAGAGAGAGGGAGACAGAATCCGAAACAGGCTCCAGGTTCTGAGCTGGCTGTCAGCACAGAGCCCGAAGTGGGGCTCGAACCCATGAACCGTGAGATCATGACCTGAACCAAAGTCGGACGCTTAACCGACGGAGCCACCCAGGTGCCCCTGAAGCTCCTGGTTTTAGTAAAGAAAGAACTTTATGGTTAACCAGAGTTTCTCAACCGTGGCACTACTGACATTTTGGGCCCTGAAAATTCTGTTGTGGGAGGCTAGCCAGTGCACCGTAGAGTCTGCACCAGCATCTCTGGCCTCTACCCACTGCAAGTGGCACCCCTCCCCACAATGCGACAAGCGAAAGTGCCTCCAGACATTGCCAAACATGGGTCAAACAGTCCTTGAAAATGACTTGGAACCACCAAAAAGTACAACGGAAAGAATAACTAGCCTGGTTCATAAGCCCATGCCAACCGCCGCATTCAGCACTTGCCACGCGGTACGTACCCCCTCAAACACACCAAAACCCACAACAACAGTTTTAGCAATCCATCCACGTACCTGAAGAAGGTGAGCAGGAACACAACAACATGATGATGGCTGAATCGGGAGAACAGAGTTCCTCTCTGAAAAATATTTGGCCAGGCCATAGTCTTCCTGACCTTCCTCTCGCCAATGACCTGAAAATCTGGATAGTGAATGATTTACATCATTTCTTCTTTCTGGAAAAACAAAATACATTATCAACATTACTTAAAATAGGCAGTTTATCTAAAAACTGAATTATTTAGACTTATAACCAGTCAGCATGTTATCAGGCCTTGAAAAAAAATCACATGGGCTAGCTGACACCAGAAAACGAGATCAATGATTATATTTTATAACAAGTCCTTAAAAAGAAAAATCTTGACAAAAGATTACACCCTAACAGAAAGAATTCTCATACAAACTGGTAAGAAAATCGCTAACTCAGGGCTGCCTGGCTGGCTTAGTTGGAAGAACATGCAACTCTTGATCTCAGAGTGGTGAGTACTTAAAATAAAATCATAGGGGTACCTGGGGGGCTCAGTTGGCTAAGCATCTGACTCTTGATTTCAGGTCAGATCTTGATCTCAGAGTCATGAGATCAAGCCCCAACTCAGGCTCAGCATGGAGCCTGGAGCTTACCTGGGATGTGTGTGTGTGTGTCTCTCTCTCTCTCTGCCCCTCCCTGGCTTGCAGGCGCACTCACTAGCTCGCTTGCTCGCTCTTAAAAAAACAAATTTTAAAATAAAATCTTGGGGCGCCTGGGTGGCTCAGTCGGTTAAGCATCTGACTTCAGCTCAGGTCATGATATCATGGTTCATGGGTTCGAGCCCTGTGTTGGGCTCTGTACTGACAGCTCAGAGCCTGGAGCCTGCTTCCGATTCTGTGTCTCTGCCCCTCCCCACCTCAAGCTCTGTCTCTCTCTGGTCTCAAAAATAAATAAAGATTTTTAAAAAGAAAAGAAAAGAAAATCACTAATTCCGACAGAAAAATGAGGAAAGGAAATGAACAGGCAACTCAGAAGAAATGACATGTCTATTAAACTTATCAAATAAAAACTCCAATCTGATTAGCAATACAAGAAATGCTAATTAAGGCAAGAAAACGTTTATATAGTTAAAAAAGATGGGATGCCTGGGTGGCTCAGTTGGTTAAGCGTCCGACTTCGGCTGGGTCATGATCTCGCAGTTCATGGGTTCAAGCCCCGCATCTGGCTCTATGCTGACAGCTAGCTCAGAGCCTGGAGCCTGCTTCGGATTCTGTGTCTCCCTCTCTGTCTGACCCTCCCCTGCTCACACTGTCTGTCTCTCTCTCTCTCACAGAAATAAATAAAAAACATTAAAAATTTTTTTAAATAAATAAATAAGATTGTGCTCAATGTAGTTCAAGGTCTAATGACTCCTGAACTCTCATACACTGCTGGAGATAAAACATAGTATTACAGACCATCTGGCCACAGTCATCAAGAGCTTTGACACAAAGATTCAATTTCCAGAGACCTATCCCAGAAGAAATACAAGATGCATTCTTGGCTCTATAAGAAAAGGTAGTTTTCACAATGTGTCAAAGAAACTTTATTATGTTAAAGAAATGAACTTTGTGTCAGTCATAAGGAAATGGGGAAAGAAACAGGGCCACTCCTCCCATGTCCTCAGTCTCCACCACTTCCTCTCACGTCCCACTGGTTCTCTCTGAAAGCTGCACCCATGCTCTGACACCCAAGAATAATTAAGCACAAAGTAAGCATCTAAAACTTAATGTATCCGGGGGCGCCTGGGTGGCTTAGTCGGTTAAGCGTCCGACTTTCGCTTGGGTCATGATCTCGCGGTTCATGGGTTCGGGCCCCGCGTAGGGCTCTGTGCTGACTGCCAGCTCAGAGCCTGGAGCCTGTTTCGGTCTGTGACTCCCTCTCTCTCTGACCCTCCCCTGCTCACGCTGTCTCTCTCTCTCTCCTAGAAATAAATAAAACATTTAAAAAAAAAAAAGGTAAAACTTAATGTCTCCGGTTAGAAGTCTGAAGACACAACCTATACATGCAATTAAAGGAGGAATGATTAAATAAGCTATGGTATATCCATATAGCTGGGTATTTTATAGTCATTTGACATGATGATTAAGGCTTTTTAGTGACATGAGAAAATGTCAAGTGAAAAAAGGAAGAAACAGGGTGCCTGGCTGGCTCAGTCGGCAGAGCAGATGACTCTGGATCCTGGGGTGTTAGGTGTAGATTACTTACAAAAAAAAAAAAAAGATATGACTTACAAATATAGTCAACTCAACTCTATGTTTACATAATATTTACAAATAAATAGGGAATACACTAGCTCTCTCTGGGCAGAGGGATTATGGGTAATTTTAATTTTCTATATGCTTTCCTTAAAAATCTACAATAAAAGTATATACTACTTTTATAATCAGAAGGGAAAACATCCACAGCATTGGTAAAGTCCTATAATTTACCTGCTTATTAAGAAAAAATAAAGGGGGAAGCGCCTGGGTGGCTCAGTCGGTTGAGCGTCCCACTTTGGCTCAGGTCATGATCTCACGGTTCGTGGGTTTGAGCCCTGTGTTGAGCTCTGTGCTGACAGGCAGCTCAGAGTCGGGAGCCTATTTCAGAGTCTGTGTCTCCCTCTCTCTCTGACCCTCCCCTACTCACGCTGTCTCTCTCTCTCTCTCTCTCTCTCAGAAATAAATAAAACATTTTTTAAAAAAGTTAAATTAACAAAATGACCTGTATGCTACATGTACTACAATAGTCAGGGTAGGAGACAAACTCCAGAGCTCCAATACTGAAATTAGCAAGTCACAGGGCTTTGCTTTCTAGGCTGTGCTCCTTGTAACTTCTATTAGACTCATGTTTTCACTAGCCACACTCTAGGAGACGTAGCCAAACCGTAAATGCTGACAGACCCGCCAAATGGCCATTCCTGAAATTTCTGCATAAAAGGTACAAAGTTGAGGTGGTTAAACATTACAGCCGTTTGACTTCCTGGCTGTAAGCCATTAGACACGCCAACCTCTATGAATCACATGTGGTTGTCTATAAAATGTCCTGTCTCTTTTGAGAGCTGTAAGACTAAAATAAACAGTAAATGTGAGGTATTATTAAGATCATTATTTTTTTTATCTTTTTAAATTATTTTTTTAATGTCTTATTTCTGAGAGAGAGAGAGAGAGAGACAGTGTAAACAGGGGAGGGTCAGAGAGAGAGAGGGAGACACAAAATCCGAAACAAGCTCCAGGCTCTGAGCTGGCTATCAGCACAGAGCCCAACGCAGGGCTTGAACCCACAAAACATGAGATCATGACCTAAGCCGAAGTTGGACGCTTAACTGACTGAGCCACCCAGGCTCCCCTAAAACAATTATTTTAGCCACTGATCTGCCCAGGATTAACCAATCCCACAGCAGCAGAATGTAGCTAATTTCATTTAATCTTTCTCCCTGAAAAGTGTTCACAAAATAATGAGCCAAGTAGGATTTTAAAATTCCACTTACAAAAGGTAATAAATAAACTTTCTGTCCATAATTCCAGAAAGTTACAAACCTGAGAGCTATTAGTGTTACTGCTAAATTTATCTCCACGCCCTAAATTAAACATGAAACCCAGTGGAACGCAAAGCTTTATGTAAATTGTAGCTCTTTGAACTGAACACATTTATACCTCCAAACAGTATGCTGATAAATTATAAAATCCAATAATTTATCAGGTAAAATAATTCCAAAAACGTATGTTCTGACAGATTGGGATTACAGTGCTTTGGCAATAATGGTTGTGTATTTCAAGGTTGTGCAGTTACATTAATAACTTTAAATGACGACCGAGCTGTTTGAGGCCATCTGGATTTCATTTCTAAACAAACCACCTTTTCCTTAGCTACTGTGACACGAGAGAAAAGGTTTAATAAGTACACCAGGAAAACAGTTTTAAGTAATCACCTGCTGCTGGCAGGATGCCATTTAAAATGAATACTATTACAACATCTGGTCCTAAGTAATTACAATAATTAATAATAATAATAATAATACCTTGCACTTATATTCTCTACATCACAGAAGTGATTTCTAATCATCTGTGAGCTCTGTGACCCTGGGGACGTGCTGAGAGGTGCTTTTTTTTTTTTTTTTACTGTTTTATTTATTTCTCAGACAGACAGACAGCATAAGCAGGGGAGGGTCAGAGAGAGAGGGAGATACAGAATCTGAACAGGCTCCAGGCTCTGAGCTGGTTGTCAGCACAGAGCCTGACGCGGGGCTCGAGCCCACGAACCGTGAGATCATGACTTGAGCCGAAGTGGGACGCTCAACTGACTGAGCCACCCAGGCGCCCCTTTGCCAAGTCTGAATCCATCAAGCGCATCCTACTTTCTGAAGATCATTTTCTTCACTGCTCTAAATACAGACGGAACAAATGTCTAACATTTTCTAAGTGTACGTAAGTGCTGTTATAATTAATAAAACCAAAATTCATTTAAGTATTTCTAAATTCAAAGTAGTTTCTCATTTAGTATTTTCTCAAGCAATGAATACTGAATATACAACTATCCTATGAGGAGAATTAGCTTTTAAAAACACAGCTTACTAAAAATAAGGTCTTCGCCATCACAAAGGGTTCACAGTCACTGAGCCACGCTCACTACTTTTCAAAACCAGTTCATAATCATGAACTCATCCGATGTGGGACGAAGGTTTCTTGAGCCCGAGAAGACCACGCATACAAGGTTTTTCCAGAATGGGACATTCTACATCGTGCAATCGATGTTGAATGAAAGGCGGCTTCCTGGGGAACATGTCCAGATGGCAGGTAATCTCCCCCTTATACAACAGTGCCTTGGAATATAAAGCATTCCAGAACTGTCACGTCCCACAGCTGCTCAGAGTCCACTCCAACCCCACATCGGCAGAGTTCAGGCTGCCTGGTACTAGGAACCCTGTGGGACACAAAGACTGCGAAGCGCAAGGGGGGGCGGCTGGTAGGAAGGGAGGTGGCCCTCGGAGAGCACCTGGACGCCCAGGCCCGCGGCACCTGACCCAGTCTTCACCCCACCCCAGTCAGCTTCGCTGAGCTCACCCGGGGGGCTCTACTGCCCGCTGGCCCTCAGCCCTGCAACCACCCAGCACCCCGCTGTCGCTGCAGACGCCCCCGCCCCACCTCCCTTCCGCGCCACCGCTTCCACCGCTTCCGTCTCCGTCTCAGCGCAGCAGCCCGGTGGGGTGGCGCACGGAGCACTCCCCAGTCCTATTCACCGCCCGTCTCTTCCTCTAGCCCACCGTCCAGTAACCACGTCACCTCCCCCGGACACACTTCAAACACCCTCTCTTTCCTTGCAGAAAACTGCTTGCTCTCCCACTTTCCACTCGCCAGTCACTTTACCTCGGCGAAGCTCCCAATTCAGCCAGCTCACCGTTTCCGTCACCCAAGACCCTCTTGGCCCC
>NW_027532820.1:1593653-1629658 GCF_008692635.1 Crocuta crocuta | reverse complement strand
TCTATCCAGTTCCCTCCTGGGCCTTTTTCTGGCTTGCCTGCCTCTGTCCCCCTACTGTGTACCCAAGCCGTTGTGTTTTGCCAGAGAAAAATCACACAGGCAGGCTGATTTCACTTTTTGAGATTCAAAACCACAAACCTCAAAGGACATGCAATACTGGCCAGCATGACTCCACTTCCCTCATGATTCTGCTCTCTCGACCTCTGAGACAACAATTCCACGCTTCTCTCGTTAAAGCTCCAGCACCCCTCTCTGTCGTCTAACACGATGGCTCTGTGTCGACGGCGCCCAGAACCATGGCTCTGACTCGGACCCTCCAGAGTCCCCGACAGTACAGCCAACCGTCCCCCCTGATACACCCCACGTACCTGGAGCAAGATGCTTCATTTCCTCCCCCAGGGCCCCCACCTCATAAATGATACTCCCATTCCTCCAAGTTGCCCAAGGTAACCAGAACTTACCCTTCATTTTTCCTTTTCTCTCTCTCAGCCTGCACTTCCAACCCCTTACCAATCACCTCCCAAATACATCCCGAAGCATTCCTCCCCTCCATCCCCACTGCCAGCACCAAGATTAACCGCCCATCTCCCTCCAAGCCCGCCCCAAAGTCTTCTGCAGGGTTTCGCCATTTCCACATCTACCTGCCCCCCCAACTCATTCTCCACACATCGGCCAGAAACAGATCTTAAGACATAAATCTGCTCTCCCATCCTCTGCTTAAAACACACTGAGAGCTTCCCAGGACTCAGATAAAAATACAGAACAATTTGCCATGACCTTCAAAGCCTGAATACCCCACTCCTCGGCAGTAAACTGGAAGGCTAAGGGGTGGAGAGCAGTGGCGTGGACAGCTGTGGTTGGCGACAGGAAGCTAAGCATGAAGGAGGTGACCGCCTGAGCAATGCCTTCTGAGAGACTGGGGTTTGTTTTTGGTTTTTTTTTAATTGTTTTATTGATTGTCAATAGGTCACACGTGCATAAGACAGAAAGTTCAAAAGACATCGAAGGGGTGGATAGAGTGATGTCTCCCTCTCTGATCTCATCAGCTGTGCTCTGGCTGGTTTCTTCTGCACCCCTGCACAACCTATCCCCGTGCATACACTCCAGGCAGAGCCCCTCACACTCACACATACACAAAGGAGCATACGACACATGCTGTTCTGCCCCGTTTTCTTCTCTTCACTTATCAGCGGTTGGAGATCTGTCCATATCTGCACCCACAGCGTTACCACATTCCAATCTCTCACCGGATACCTGGGTGCTTCCCCATCCTTTGCCACCATGAAGCTAACCACACGTCAACACAGCGAGGAGCTAGCCCATTTCCTTCCCCCTACCCTGTCCAGTGCCACACCTCCACACCCGCCACAACCTCCCCACACCTAATTCCTGTCTGTCCGTGAGCCCTTCCTTGCTTGGGGTCTTCGCGTTTGCTGTTCCCCTGCCTGAAATGCCTTTCTCCTGGTTCTGTGCAAATGGCTTGCTCCTTCCTCTCCTTGGCTCATCCTCAAGTCCTCTCCCTCAGTGGTGCGCCCCAATCGGCCCATCTACAACGGCTGGGGCCGTTACTCAGTTACCTGTCTCCTCTCTGTCTCTGCTTCCTCCCTTCACAGCACTGCTGCCAAGGTATCCGCTCCAGCGGTTTACACGTGTGCTATTCATCTGTCAGCTCCACAAAGCGGTGGCCTCATCTGCCTTTAGTCCACGGCTAGATCTCCGGCACCCAGCAGAGCCTTTAGAACGATCCGTAAAGATTTTGCGCACGAAAGAATTCTTTGACCGTAACCAACACCAAATACATCCAAAGCACCAGGCACTGTGCTGGGCACTTGCCCTGCATTCCTGTATTTAGTTCTCACATCTTATCAATAAAAGAAAGCAAATTTTATAAAGTAATTATCTCTTAACAGATGAAGTGAGCATTCAAACCCAGAGCTGACTGTAGTCTCTATGTTTTACTATATAAGGAAAAAGGCTAAAAATATCTGAAGTTGGGTAAAACACAGCAATTAGAAATAGCTCACCTTAAGCTTAGAAGTATAAATCCTGAATGGCGAAAAAAAAAACCCACATTCTTAGTAACAGTGGTTACACCAATACTATACTCAAATGAGAAGAACATTAGATGAGAAATGACTTCACGCTTCAGACTTCAGTTTTTACATTTGCAAAGTAAAAAGATTATGTGCACTAAAATATAAAAGGTAGCTGCAAGAGTAATGAAGGCACAGCTGAGTTCAAAGATTTTTGACAGTATTGTGTGTGTTGTAATTTAGCACCTCAATGCTTGACACTTACACAAGAATCTTTTTCATTCAACATTATCTCACTTGAAGCCATTTAACTGTACCACATAAGTCTTTTCACTCAAAACTCAAGTTTTCTGTAATTTTTCTCTCTTCTTAAATTGCTTCATTACCGCAGATGTAAAATACCTAACACTCAGCTGTAAAATTCTCTGGTCTTATTCCAGGCTTCCCAAAACTACATTCTTCCTGCCTCTTTTAAACATATTCCAAAGACAACTAGTTTTCAAGATAAAAATCATTCCCTCACAGGGGGCCTAAAGGGTACAGTAAGTGGAACATGTGACTCTTGATCTTGGGCCCTGGGTTCGAGTCCCACATTGTGGGGTAAATTGTACTTAAAAACAACAACAAATTTTCCTTCTCCTAAACAAGATTCATACTCCACGGTCATTTTATCAGTAGACAAAACAGAACCTTCAATAATACACTGGTTTCCGATGTCTAGAGAGAAATAAAGCATTGCACTGACTTTAATTTTATAAAATTACTGTTTCGGGGTCATTTTGTGATGAAAACGAAAGGCCAGGGTGTTTGGGTGGCTCAGTCCATTAAGTATCCGACTTCAGCTGAGGTCATGATCTCACAGTTCATGAGTTTGAGCCCCACATAGGGCTCTGTGCTGTCAGCAAGGAGCCTGCTTCAGATCCTATGTCTTGTGCCCTCTGACCCTCCTCTGCGCTCTCTTGCTCTCTCTCGCTCTCTCTCTCAAAAACATTTTTTTAAAAAAGGAAATGAAAGGTCAACACATGAATATGGTCTTTGAAACCACATGTGACCCACAAAAAGGCATTAAATTGGCATTGGAACCATAAATTCCTCACTTAATTAACTTCTCTGAGCCTCAATTTCCTCATTTAAGAATTAAAAGNATATTTAAAAAAAATAAAAAATAATAAAAAAATTAAAAAAAAAAAGATTTATGTGGTACAGCTACCTGGGTAGCTCAGTCAGTTAAGCACCCAGCTCTTGGATGCAGCTCAGGTCACGATCTCATGATTCATGAGTTCAAGCCTCGCATCAGGTTCGGCAAAGACAGCATGGAGCCTGCTTGGGATGGTGTTTCTCTCTCTCTCTCTCTCTCTCTCTCTCTCTCACACACACACACACACACACACACACACACACACACAATCTCATGATTCGTGAGTTCAAACCTCACATCGGGTTCTGCAAGGACAGCGTCGAGCCTGCTTGGGATNTCGGTCTCTCTCTCTCTCTCTCTCCCTCCACCTCCCCCACTGTGTTGTCTCTCTCTCTCAAAATAAATAAACTTTAAAAAAGAAAAGAATTAAATGAGGTAATTTTAGAGAGTTCCTAATATCGGAACATCCAACATATGGCAAAGGAAGACCGTGAAGACGGGCGGCAATCAGGCTTCAGATTTCACTTACCCCAGGAACATACTTTTCTCCCTAGAAGCACTCAGTAAGAAGTCACCATGAGATCATCTACAATCTCATACTTCAGGAAACACCAAAACCCCCATGGACACATTCCCATTATCCCCTGTTAAAAGTGAGAACAGACAGACCACATTCTGCAAAATAAGAATACTGAGGGAATGACGAATACGCAATGTGACCAAATTCCTCGACTGAGGCCATAGTAGTTAGCAGAATACAAAACCCGGTTTTTCCATTAAGGCTCCCTCCCTCTTTGGCCTCAAGGCATCTTTTCGAAAAGCCTTCCTTCGCAGCCTACCTGGAAAGCATCCCTTCACCCGGTCTAAACTGCAGCCCTTTTCCTGGACCAGAGCCCTCCTGGCGCGCGGCCCGGCCGACTCCCCGCGGGGGCCCTGCCGGGNGAAGTCATCTTTTCTTTTCAGAAAAACTTATGCTCTTTGTTTATATGGAAAGTAACATGCTGCTAAGTTTGCTCCTGACCAGCCATAAAGGCATAAATTTAGATTTTTGTTTAAATTAATTAAACGCAGGGGCGCCTGTGTGGCTTAGTCAGTTAAGCGTCTGACTTTCGCTTAGGTCATGATCTCGCGGTTCGTGGGTTCGAGCCCCGCGTCGGGCTCTGTGCTGACTGCCAGCTCAGAGCCTGGAGCCTGTTTCAGTCTGTGACTCCCTCTCTCTCTGACCCTCCCCTGCTCACGCTGTCTCTCTCTCTCTCCTAGAAATAAATAAAAATATAAAAAATAAAAAATAAATTAATTAAACGCAGTGGCCCATGCAGACAGGGCCATTAATCTGCCTCTGCCATTCACCTTCTGCACTCCACCCCACCCACCCAAACAAATAAATGAGTGTTAAGATCCTGACAGCCTCAAGCCAAAATTAAAGGCCTTAGGAGGCAGGACTTAGAATTGGAGCCTTCTANAAAAATAAATTTAAAAAAAATCTGCCAACCAAGAGGATTTCTCCACAAAGATAGAAAAAGATGGCAGTTTTACTACCAGATAAACATTAAACCAGAATGTGATGCTCATCACAAGCCATGAGCTGACAGATTTCAGACAGAAAGAACNTTAAAAATTTTTTTAAAAAATAAAAATAAATTTAAAAAAAATCTGCCAACCAAGAGGATTTCTCCACAAAGATAGAAAAAGATGGCAGTTTTACTACCAGATAAACATTAAACCAGAATGTGATGCTCATCACAAGCCATGAAGTGACAGATTGCAAAAACAGAAAGGACTCTCTCCCGGGTACGGCCAAGCAGATTCAACCCCTTACATGCATGTTCTCAAGATGAACAGTCACTAGCCATCAACTAAGAAGACTTGATGGGAACTTTCGTCACGTATAGTTGGTACAGACTTTATCAGGGTAATTGGGGAGACTGCCTGAATGGGCTTATCCAAAGGAGAGACAAACTTCTCCTATCTTTAGGACAAGAGATAGCGCTGCAAATTGGAGCAAGGCGCCCACAAAAGTTAGGCTTAATTTNTGAGCGAAAGTCGGACGCTTAGCCGACTAAGCCACCCAGGCGCCCCAGAAAGGTTCTTGATATGAGGGTGACAAGAAGTGAGCCATTATGAAGCTATACATCTGTTTGAAAAGGACAAAGCAAGAAAAGAGCAGGGTGGAAGTGTGAGTTCTTATTTTCTCTCTTCCCTTATTTCCGAGAGAGAGTTAAACCTCTTATTTTCCATTTGGATTTGCTTTTACACATGGCAGTTGTAGTTCTGTTACCAGCCATCTGAAAGCATGGCTGGGAAAATGTGATATCGGGGTGAGCAAAACCAAATCGGCCAAACATTTCACCTTTATTTTTTAAAATATTTTGTGGAAGGGCCCCTGGCCGGCTCAGGTGGTGGAGTGTTCAACTCTTGATCTTGAGGTTATGAGTTCGAGCCCCACACTGGGTGTAGAGATTACTTAAAAGTAAAATCTTGGGGTTCCTGGGTGGCTCAGTTGGTTAAGCGACCAACTTTGACTCAGGTCATGATCTTACGGTTCATGGGTTCAAGCCCTGCATCAGGCTCTGTGCTGACCGCTCAGATCCTGGAGCCTGCTTCAGATTCTGTGCCTCCCTCTCTCTCTCTGCCCCTCCTCCACTCACCTCTGTCTGTCTCTCTCTCTCTCAAAAATAAATAAACATTTTAAAAAGTTTAAAGAGAAATAAAAGCTTAAGGAGTGCCTGGCTGGCTCAGTCAGAAGAGCATGTGACCCTTGATCTTAGGGTCATGAATTCAAGTCCCATTTAGGTGTAGAGATTACTTAAATTACACACATACACACACAGTGTTCAGCCTTTAAAAGGAAGGAGGGGCGCCTGGGTGGCTCAGTCGGTTAAGCATCCAACTTCAGCTCAGGTCATGATCTCACGGTTCGTGGGTTCGAGCCCCACATCGGGCTCTGTGCTGACAGCTAGCTCAGAGCCTGGAGCCTGTTTTGGATTCTGTGTCTACCTCTCCCTCTGACCCTCCTCTGTTCATGCTATCTCTCTCTCAGAAATAAATTTTTAAAAAAACATTTAAAAATTTTAAAAGGAATGAAATTCTGACATATGCTACAACATAGATGAGCCTTGAGAACATTATCCCAAATGAAATAAGCCAGGCACAAAAGGACAAATATTGTATGATTCTGTTTACATGAAGTGCCTAGAGTAATCAAACTCATAGGCAGAGGAAGTCGAATAGTGGGTTGCAGAGGCTGAGCGGGAAGAGAAATGGAACTTAGTGTTTAAGGGGCAGTTTCAGTTGGGAATGATGCACAAGTTCTGGAGATGGATAGTAGTGATGAATGCACAACAGTGTGAATATATTTAGTGTCCTTACAAGTGGCTAAAATGTGTGTATGCGTGTGCATATATGTATGTATCTGTGTGCAGAGGGTGTGGATAAGATAAGTATATAACCTGTGTCACCACCACTCAGTCAAGAAATCCACACCATGCTCTCTGCACTTCTAGTCATGTTGGTGGGGAGGGCCTGGTGGAGAGGGGTCAGAGAGGGAGAGGTAGAATCTCTCTATTCTTAACTTCCATAACCACCTAGACATCTTACTATTTGATTTCTACTTCTAGATGTTCTCCAAGTACTGGGTCTGACTCAGCTGACTTTTTTTTCTTTCCGAATAACCATAACCAGAAGAAGAAACCATTTTGACACCTAACGTCATTGACAGTAACATCGAACAGGTTTTATTTCCTGCCTCCTACGCATACACGGTGGTGAATCTTGACCTGTATTTCATTTTCAATTCACAGACATATGACAGTGGCTCTCAAAGTGACAATGTGCAGCAGCAGCAGCTGGCAGTATCTTTTGTTTTCTTGCTCTACCTGCCGCATTGGGTTTATCTTACTCAAAAAGAGAGATTCCTGAAAAGTGATGTGTAAATGGAATATGGGGTAAGATAAATTATAATGTAAAAGTTTCCTGAAGGAATCATAGAAAGAAATGTTCTTGATAGTGAATAAATTGTCCTCTATTTCAGTGTTTCTCAATCTTTTTAGGCCTCAACCCACAGTAAGAAATACATTTTATGGGAGGTGCATGGGTGGCTTAGTGGGTTAAGCGTCTGACTTTGGCTTTGGTCGTGATCTCGCCATACATGAGTTCCAACCCACGTCGGGCTCTGTGCTGACAGCTCAGAGCCTGGAGCCTGCTTCAGATTCTGTGTCATTCCCTCTCTCCCTCTCTCTCTCTACCCCTACTCCCCCTCTCAAAAATAAAGCATTTAAAAATTTTTTAAATATGTTTAAAAAAAGAAATACATTTTACATCAGCCCAGTACATACATGCATGTATACAACTGGCCCAAACATTGCACAAAACAGTACTTATCCTTACTGCGGACTGCATGAGATATATTCTGAAATTTCGTCCTAGTTTCTTCTGTAAAAATGCTGGTTGCAACCCACAAAAATTGATTTCATGACTCATTAATAGATCTCAACCCCCAGCTTGAAAACACTATACCAATTTAAATATTTTATCGATCTGGATGTTTCAGTTTTGCACATGGTAGCTAACTGCCTACACCTTGCATTCTACATCATGGAGAAAACCTAGTCCCTAAGATCTGAGAGGTGGTGAGGGGGAAAAAAGTAAGGAAAACTTACCTCAGTTTTTGGCTTCTACTGCCAGGAGGAGACTGATAAAGTCTAGATCTTCTCAGACCTAGAAATTAACCTTTGTTGTGTGGTGGATATTTTGAGGGAGGAGAAACAAAATTTTTTTTCCAGCTCTTTCTTCCCGTGCAAATTCAAAGTTGTTTTGGTTTTTTAATCTTCTTTTTGGATCACCTCCTTTCTCTCGATTGCTCCTCAGAATGCTCTGCAAGTCCACAAAACAAAGGACTCAAGATCCAGATCTGTGTTCTCCTTGACATTGCCCTTCTCTCATACAGCCACCCCCCCCACGCCCCAGCCAAACAAGGGACCCAAGGAAAAGTGGGGGGCCAGGGCTGCAAAGGGCAAGTGCGGAGACAGAAGGAAAGTGGGAGGCTGAATAGGTAGAGGCTGAGTTAACCGGCTCGTCCTTTCCGTTTGGCTCTGCTCGGGACGGATGTTGGCCCGGAGGCTGACTCTGCGCGTGGTGTGCTGGCCAGCGCCTCGCCTTTGCGCTTTGGACCCAACGGCGCGCGCGAGCGGCCGGGCTCAGGTGCGGTGGGAGGGCTTGCGCTTTCCTTTCACTTTCTCAGGTCGCCGAACCTGACACCTGGGGACGGAACTACAGCTCCCACCACGCCAGGGAGGCAGGAGGGCCGAAGAGGAAAGCTCGGAGAAGTAAACATTGCCGGCTGGCAGAGGTGAGAGAGCGAGCCAGGTAAGCAACAGGTGAACCAGAGAGGTGGGGGTTGCAGGATGCGGGATGGAGGGCATCCGCGGGGCCAGGGACCAGGGGACACCGCTGACTCCTCCTTGCTCCTCCTTGCGGGGCCCCAGGCTTAGGTGAAGAGCCCTTCTGTGGAAACCCAGAGGACGTACTTGGGGAAAGGGGATCAAGGAAGCAAGATTCCAGCTCAAGTGACAGTGATATGACACCGGAAGTAGAACGGCCTTCTTTATTTGAAAAGCCAGAAGGAAAAAAGAAAGTGGTTTCATTGTGGCTTTTGTCTGCTGGATCATTTAGCCGTGGGTGATTTCAGAGGCGTCCAAGAGAGGAATGGGGTCCTTCTTCATCCATTTAAAGCTCGGGGTTTTCACATGCAGATTATGAATCCGTGTGCTTTTCAACGTGTGTGATGATACAGACTTGTCCTTTTCAGACTTTAGAGAAAACTCAAAACTAACTGGAAGTACACGGAGAAGGGGGCCATAAGGCAGGAACAATTTGAAGCGGGTTAAGTTTAATCGTCCAATGAGATCAGGTTTCATGCATTTTTACGAAACGTTGGAGGAGGAGACCCAACACAGCATCATGTTTAGAACAGTTGAAAGGACGGGGGATATTTGCCTTGAGGGGAGACGCTTGCTGCTTCAAATATCTGAGGGGCCGTCATGTGGAATAGGAACCTGCCAAGTCCGGGCACAGCATGAAGGTCAACGGATGGGAACCCCAGAGAGAGAGTTCAACCCCATCCAAGTTAGAGCTGAGCATGCCAAATGGACTTTTTCAGAAGGCAGTACCTTCCTTGGGATCAATGATAGTAAGTATAGGTAGATATTTAAGCAGAAATGCTGAAGTGGGAATCAAGTTTCAGGTGAGGGATGTCGATCAGCGCTTCCCAAACCTGGATGGTCATCAGAATCACCTGGGGAGTGTGTGCCTGTGTGTGTGTGTGTGTGTGTGTGTGCGCGCGCGCGCGCACGCTTAACTATATTTAGCAGATCTGGGATGGGCTCCAGGAATATATATTTTTAATTATCTCCTCCATATAGTTCTAACATAATCAATTAGCTTAGGAAACACTGTCATTAGAAACTTTTAAGTTGTTTTTTTCAGTCTGTAGTAAAATATGCTATAAACACTTAAAAACCATAGTTTTCATTTTGGTTGTTTTTTTTTTAGTTTATTTATTCTTTTTTTAAAAATTTTTTTTACGTTTTATTTATTTTTGAGAGAGAGATAGAGACAGCGTGAGCAGGGGAGGGTCAGAGAAAGAGGTAGACACAGAATCCGAAACAGGCTCCAGGCTCCGAGCTATCAGCACAGAGCCCGACGTGGGGCTCGAACCCACGAACCGCCAAGATCATGACCCGAGCCGAAGTCAGACGCTCAACCTACTGAGACACCCAGGCACCCCATTTAGTTTATCTATTCTTAAGTAATCTTTTATGCCCAACATAGGACTTGAATTCCCAACCCTGAGATCAAGAGTCGCATGCTCTACCAACCGAGCCAGCAGGTGCCCTGCATAGTTTTCCTTGTGAAATCATCTCAAAATCCTAATTTCCTGGCCAAGAAAACGAGAAGAAAAGGCCATGTCACACTTCCCCAAACTGACCTCCATGTCAAATCTCGTCCACCCTTGATGGAGGTTGCCTGGACGTCTGTCTTCCATAGCTGGGAGCGTTGCTCCCCATGCGAAGTGGGGACAGCATGACATCCAGGCATGTCCCCGACTGATGAATGGCAGCAGAACACTCCCGTAGGCCTCTCCCTCTGCCACCCTCCTGCTCTCGGCACTTGATGGAGCGTGGGGCACTTGGTCTCATGACTAAGATTTCAGTCAAATCCTGTCATCTCAAGTGTTGCCTTTGTGCTGGGCCCAAAAGAGAACAGCAGCAAAACCTCTTCATTGTAACGTCAACCCACGGAGGGCAGGTGTGGGCTTGTGGGGAGGGGCAGCTCCCTTGTCCCTGACCAGTAATGAATGTCCTTCCCCCACAATGCTAGTGCCATGAAAGCAAGAAGCTCCCTTTCCCTTGTCCTGTCCTGCATCCCGAGTCCCTGGCTCCTGACAGAACAGTGCCGAGCTCACTAAAGAGAGGCTGAATTCCTTCTTTTCTTCCCAGGTCCGTTCTAGGTGGTGAGAGCCATGCAATTCTCCAGCTCATCCAGGGCAGCAGATGAGAATTTTGACTATTTGTTCAAGATTATCCTCGTTGGGGATTCCAATGTGGGGAAGACGTGTGTGGTGCAGCATTTCAAATCTGGGGTCTACACAGAGACACAGCAGAACACGATCGGGGTGGATTTCACTGTGCGCTCCCTTGAGATCGATGGCAAGAAAGTGAAGGTCAGAAGGGCATGGGGTTCGCGCCACCTCTTTTGGCTAGAGTTCTGAACAGTGCAACATGTGCCTGAGGAATGAAAGATTTAAATATAAAACGTGAACTCATAAGAGTACCAGAAAAAAAAAATTAGAATATTTATTATTGTGGAATGGGTAAAACAGCCTTTTTTAAAAATTTTCTTTTTAGAAAGAGAGGGTGCACCTGCAAGCAGGGAAGAGGGGCAGAGGGAGAGAGAGATAATCATATGCAGGCTCCATGCTGAGCACAGAGCCCAATGTGGGGTTCAATCCCATGACTCTGGGATCATGAGTTGAGCCAAAACCAAGAGTCTGACCCTCAAACAACTGAGCCACCCAGGCACCTTGGATATCAGCCAAAATTTTAAGATAAGAATCCGGAAGCCATAAAGGAAAAAAATGTTCAATCAGACATATCTAAAGGCCAAATTTATACATCTCTACGTAATGATATAAAGGTCAAAGTGCCGAGTGTGGAGTCAGCTTAAGATACTCTCTCTCTCTCTCTCTCCCCTTTTGCCCCTCTCTCCCCTCTAAAGTAAAACACTAGGGAGCACCTGGGTGGCTCAGTTGGTTAAGCATCTGACTTCAGCTCAGGTCGTGATCTCATGGTTTGCGCGTTCAAGCCCTGCGTTGGACTCTGTGCTGACAGCTAGTAAAGTCAAAAGATGCATAACAAACTAGAAAGAAGTATTTGCAAATATGTGACTGACAAAGGGCTAATTTCTTTAATGTGAAAACAGGGCCCCAATAAATATCTAAGAAAAAGACCAATAACTAAATACAAAAAATAAGCAATCCACAGACTGGACACAAATGCCATTTCGTAAGTTCAATAAGAACTAGCTTAGAAATTTAGGTCAAGATGTAAAGGTGCCCATCCCTACTCATAAGTTAAAAACTGCAAATTCGAATAAGAGTGGGACATTATCTTTTACCTATTTGATTAGAGAAGATCAGAAAGTGTTGGTGAAAATGTAAAGCATGATCTTGTTTGGGATCTTGATTAAAAACAATGGTAAAGACATTTTGGACACAATCAGGAAAATTGCAATGTGGTCAGGTACTGGATGATACCAAAGGGTTATTGAGAAGTTGAACGGCAGCAATTTGTGGCCTTGTGCTCATGTAAGAAAATTTTTGAGAGAGAGATAGAGAATGGGGGGAGGCAGGGCAGAGAAAGAGGGAGACTGAGAATCCCAAGCAGGCTGTGCTGTCAGCACAGAGCCCTACGCAGGGCCCGAACTCACGAAACGGGAGATCATGACCTGAGCCAAAATCAAGAGTCAGATGCTTAACCAACTGAGCCATCCAGGTGCCCAAAACTGTCCACTTCTGATACAAATGAAATGACATAAAGTCTGGGATCCACTTTAAAAGAAATCAAAGGACAGAAGGAGATGGATGAAGCAAGAGTGGTGAAATCTTGGTAATTATTGAGTCTGGATGATGGATATAGGAAGGTTCGTTGTTTTGTTCTCTCTAGTTTGGGACATGTTTGCAAACTTTCTTTAAAAAATACATTTCAGGGGTGCCTGGGTGGCTTAGTCGGTTAAGCATCCGACTTTCGCTTAGGTCATGATCTCGCGGTTCGTGGGTTCGAGCCCCGCGTCGGGCTCTGTGCTGCCAGCTCAGAGCCTGGGGCCTATTTCAGAGTCTGTGTCTCCCTCTCTCTCTGACCCTCCCCTGCTCACGCTGTCTCTCTCTCTCTCTCATAGAAATAAAAATTAAAAAAAATAAATAAAAAATACATTTCAAGAAAAAAAATACATTTCATAGGGGCCCCTGGCTGGTTCAGTCAGTAGAGCATGTGATGCTTGATCTCAGGGTCACGAGTTCAAGCTCCACATTGGGTGTAGAGCTTACTTACTGGAAAAAAAAAAAAAAAAGTTAATTAATTAAATAATACATTTTCTAAATAGTTTGAGTGAACAAACAGGTACCCCTAGACACTGTGGAGGGTGTGCCAATGGGTGCCTCTGCTTGGGTTGATAATTGCAAATGCATTATTATAAGGATACTTTTTAAAAATTTATAATTTATTGTCAAATTGGCTAACATACAATGTGTAAAGTGTGCTCTTGGTTTTTGAGGTAGATTCCCATGGTTCATCACTTCCATACAGCACCCAGTGCTCATCCCAACAAGTGCCCTCCTCAGTGCCCATCACCCAT
Organism: Crocuta crocuta; assembly: GCF_008692635.1. Taxonomy (NCBI): domain Eukaryota; kingdom Metazoa; phylum Chordata; class Mammalia; order Carnivora; family Hyaenidae; genus Crocuta; species Crocuta crocuta. The sequence goes on along the minus strand of NW_027532820.1, from coordinate 1,616,578 downwards.
TTCCCCTTCTCCCCCAAGGATACTCTTAAATGTAAACAGCTGAGTGGTCCTTTAAAATCAGAACAGTTTGGGGCGCCTGGGTGACTTTGTTCAGTGTCCAACTCTTGATTTCAGCTTGGGGCATGATCTCACAGTTCATGAGTTAGAGATTGTGGAGCCTCCTTGGGATTCTCGGTCTTTCTCTGCCGCAGCCTCCCCTGCTCGCTCTCTCTTAAATAAACTTTTTGAGAAATAAATAAAATCAGACCAGTTCAGCCAATGCTATCACCTTGAGTGATAGCAACAAGCAGTTTCAAAAGATAAACCCCAAAGTCTAAATGAAGGGATGACAGAGGTAAAAAGGTCAAGAACACCAAACCCAAAACACTGGATCCACCTGTTTGTAGGTGGGGACGCCCGAACCTGAGAGCGCATCCAAATTACCCTGGGGAGCAAACGGAAACACTGACTCCTGCGCCCCACGCCAGACCTACTGATTTTGGATATCTCAAAGTGAGACCCAGAAAACTGCCTTTTTCGGACAACTTAGGTGGGCAAGTTCCCATCAGACATGGGAACTCGTGATGTGGACCCCCTTCTCTGCCCCTCTCCAGATGCAAGTGTGGGACACTGCAGGCCAGGAGAGGTTCCGGACCATAACGCAAAGCTACTACCGCAGCGCCCATGCGGCCATCATCGCCTATGACCTCACCCGACGTCCCACCTTCGAGTCTGTTCCTCACTGGATCCACGAGATAGAAAAATATGGCGCGGCGAACTTGGTCATTATGCTGATTGGTATGCTGTTTTCAAAGCATTTAGCTTTTTATTCCAGCCCCCGCCCGCTGATGCTCAGGTTTTTGGGTGTCTTTGATGTCAATAGCACATGAAATCACGAGTGCAGGGGTGGACAGGACCTCAGAAAGTGTTTGGCCCACAACGTCCCATCAGATTCACCTGAGAATGGGGTGAATGGGGGTCGGCGGGATAGGAGGTGAATTTGCTAATAATACAGATTCCAAGGCCCCTCCCTAGAGTGTCTCATTCTGGAGATCTGGGATGGGGCCCCGGCTTCTAGACGAAGGCATACCCTTCATACTGATTTGATGCAAATGTGTATAGACCACACAGAAAATACTCTGTAGTTCGAGGTTCACAATATCAGATGGCTCCAGATTCACAAGAGAGCCACTCAGACACATGTGGCTGACTGCACCCAGGAATAACTCCTTACATCTGCTAAGATCCTAGCAAATCCTAGCAACAAAACACCATCAGAATTAACAGGGATGCAAGGCGCAGACCAGACTCCAAGCTTAGGGACAGCCACTCCTACAACATCCCTTCCCCAACCTAGGGGCTCTCACATATTTCTTCTAGAAGCAGGTGCTTGGGTGACTCAGTCAAGCATCCAGCTCTAGCTCAGGTCATGATCTCACGGTTTGTGAGTTCGTGAGTTCGAGCCCTGCATTGGGCTCTGTGCTTACAGCTCAGAGCCTGGAGCCTGCTTCAGATTCTGTGTGTCCCTCTCTCTCAAAAATGAATAAATGTTTAAAAAAAAAAAAAAGAGGTGAGCTGAGATCAAGAGCCAGACCTTTAACTGACTGAGCTACCCAGGCACCCCTAGACATTCTTAATTTCGATCCATCAATATTTTCCTTAAGATTGTTTCATTGTGTCCTATTTAGTAAATCTGCTAATCAAAGTCATCAAGATATTCAGTCTTTTGAAACAAGTTGTCTGTCTTCCTTTCTTCCTCTCTTTCAATTGATTGTGGCTTTTACATTTAGATCTATCATCCACCCATAACTTATTCTGGTGTATTATGAGAAGTATGGGCCAAAATTTGTAATTTTTCATATAAAGACCCAATTGCCCCAGTGCTATTTACTAAAAAGGCAGCCATTCCCACTGCTCTGATACCATCTTTCTTTTTTTTTTAATTATTTTTTTTTTAATGTTTTATTTATTGGGAGAGAGAGAGAGAGACAGTGTGAGCACGGGAGGGTCAGAGAGAGAGGGAGTCACAGACTGAAACAGGCTCCAGGCTCTGAGCTGGCAGTCAGCACACAGCCCGACGCGGGGCTCGAACCCACGAACCGCGAAATCATGATCTAAGCGAAAGTCGGACTCTCAACCGACTAAGCCACCCAGGCGCCCCTCTGATACCATCTTTCTGTAAAAGGTGCATATATCGGTGCACGCTTGTTTTTTATTCCATTCTATTGATCTATTTCATGCATTCTCTTGTGGGGCCAAAGTGCCTTAGACATTGCAACAGCTTGTATCCTTCCAAAGGGCTAGATATACAGTGTATCTGAATTTGATACTAAATTTTCATGGGATCTATATACAAATGTTCATAGCAGCTCTATTCATAATTAACCAAAAACTAGAATCAACTTCATTTCTTCAAATGGGAGGATGGATGGCTGAACTCTGGTCCATTTATATCATGAACTATTACTCGGCAGTAAAAGGGATAAATTACCAATACAGCCTTGGATGGACCTCAAGGGGATTATGCAGAGTGAAAAAAAAGCCAATCTCTAAAGGTGATATCCTGTATGATGCCATCTATAGAACATTGCTGAAATAACAAAATTGTAGACAGAGATTAGTGGTTACCAGGGTTGAGGGTTAGATGGGATGGAAGGTTATAAAGCGGTGGCAGGAAGGGGAACTTCGTGGGACGGAACCACTGTGTACCTTGGCTGCAGTGGTGGTAACACATGATGAAATTGCATGTAATTATACACGCGCGCACCCACACAAAGGAAGGGACCCTATAACTGGTGACATCTGAGTAAGCTGTGGGTTGCACCAGTGTGAATTTCCTGATTTTGAAGTTGTGCTATAGTTACAAAAGAGGACCCATGGGGAAACTGGCTGAAAGGTACCTGGGCCTCCCTGAAGGCGCTCCTCCGACAACCAGAGTCTAGGGGCACCTGGGTGGCTCAGTCAGTTAAGTGTCAGGCTTTGGCTCAGGTCATGATCTTGTGGTTCGGGAGTTCCAGCCCCGCGTCGGGATCTGTGCCAACAGCTCAGAGCCTGGAGCTTCCTTCAGATTGTGTCTTCCTCTCTGCCTCTCCCCGCTTGTTCAGTGTCTTTCTCAAAAATGAATAACATTTTTAAAAAATTAAGTTTAAAGGTTTTCATGATGGGGAGGGGTAATTATGAGAAAAAAGGGTCTAGAAAGACTCCTTTATGGGAAACAGTTTGAGATACATTAGCCTCACCTGTCTTTTTTTTTTCTTTTTTTAATTTATTTTTGAGGGAGAGAGAGAGACAGTGTGAGCAGTGGAGGGTCAGAGAGAGGGAGACACAGAATCTGAAGCAGGCTCTAGGCTTTGAGCTAACTGTCAGCACAGAGCCCAACGCAGGGCTCAAATCCACTAACAGTGAGATCATGACTTGAGCTGAAATCGGACACTTAACCAACTGAGCCACCCTGGTGCCCTGAGCCTCGCCTATCTTAAGTACTGTAGCTTTGTAAGAAAACCTGATGTTTGGTAAAACAAATCCTGTAGGAAGACAATTTTACCTTTAGATTCCTGCCTCAGAGAACTCAAAGTCCAATGATTAAATGAATATAGGGGCTGGAGTAGAGAAGGCAGAGATGGGTCACTCTTCCTTCTACCACCAAGCTTGCAAAACCCCTCACTGGATTTTCTGGGGTGATAGAGAATGTCCTATATCCTGAGGGGAAGGTGTTTACAGAACATAAACGTTTTTTGAAACTCATGAACTGCACACTAACGTCTGCATCAGGTTGTATGTAAGGTGTAGCTAAATTCTACGTTATTCATTCCACACCTTCAATTCAGCAAATCGTAATTCGCAATCTCCTCAGCTAGACCAGGGCCATCCGGCAGCATCCAATGCTTTGTAGTTTAGAAAAGAGAGGGAAAAGAGAAATGAGATTTGGGGCACTTAGGTGACTCAGTCGGTTAAGTGTCTGATTTCGGCTCAGCTCGTGATCTCAGTCTGAGTTTTGAGCCTTGCATTGGGCTCTCTGTCGTCAGTGCAGAGCCCCCTTCGGATCCTCTGACCCCTACTCTCTCTGCCCATCCCCTGCTATCTCTCTAAAATAAACAATAGAAGAAAAAAGAAACAAGATTTGAAGGAGAGAAGACCCCCTCTGGCAGTCTTNCTGGGAAGGAATGACAGTCCCTTCCTAGAACACAGAGCCTCCACCTGTCCCTGCCAATAAAACGCACCCCCCTCCAGCCCTTCTCACAGCTCCTGAAGATCTTGACAGTGACTGAAGACAGTGGCTGGTTCCATACATTGGTGGTTTCATTTTCAGTTAGCCTGCCCACAGGTGCTATTTATGAATGCATGCATGCGTGCTGTGTATATTGCCAAACTGAAATGTTTCTCTTAAGGTTCATTAAAAAACAAAAACAAAAACAGAAACAAAACAACCAGCTTCAGTTCCTCAGTGGAATATCTGCTTCTCTCTCTCACTCCCAGGGAACAAGTGTGACCTGTGGGAAAAACGGCATGTCCTGTTTGAAGATGCCTGCACGCTGGCTGAGAAATACGGCCTCCTTGCTGTTTTGGAAACCTCGGCTAAGGAGTCTAAGAACATAGACGAGGTCTTCGTGCTGATGGCCCGGGAGCTGATCGCCCGCAACAGCCTGCACTTGTTTGGCGAGAGCACCCTGAATGACCTGGCCCTGGATTCCAGGCCGGTTCTCATGGCCCAGGGGCCGAAGGAGAAGACCCACTGCACGTGCTGAATATGCCCTGCGGGCCAGCTGCGCCCCCACCCCCCACCCTCGGCGCCTGATGTCTGAAACCAAAAGTATCGTGTTGTCGGCCCCTAGCATCTCAGACTGATGCAGACTCGCCCCTGATTCTTACCATCCCCCGTCGGGGATGGGGAACACCGTTGCCTGATTCACACCAGAGGCCATACTGCATACTCTGAGGAAGAGGACGCCACTGTTTCTTGGATTCTGCCTAGGGCTTGAGGCACAGGGGAGGACAGGCTCTGCTTTTTCAGCCTTGAATTTTGCCTCCCCAACCCTTCAACCATTTCCTACTGAATTCTGCTTCTCACTCAAAGAAGAGGGTAGTGAAGGAAAGAAGAAAGGAGGAATAATTCAGAGAGGGGAGAGGATGTTTAGAACATTCCAGAGCAGTTTAGAGCAGCTCTGGCATGGAAGGATGGGAAAAAAGCCTGCGGTGATAAACCAGAATGCTGCTGACATTCACACTTCGGGTCTTTTGCTTGGGGGACAAAACCTTTGACATAAAGATCAATCCTGTTTTGCCAAATGGTCAAGAGCCACGTGATGGAGACAGAATTGGATCCCATACTATCCCAGTTAGACTAGACCACCCTCCTAGAATGTGGCAGATGCCTACAGTTTCCTTTCTAAAATACCAGATCATCTGCTGGATAAAATCTCACTTCTGAATTGAAACTAAATGGGTTCATGGGTGAATTTCAAGACCATATTGACCTCACAGTGTGGCCCCTGTGAGAGATAAGCATTCTCCTGTCAAAGTCAGGAGACAATCGTAATAATCTTGTTTTGTAATAATAAGAGCCACAGGGCTGGTACAGCCACGACGATGGCTCTGAACAAGGAAAGGTCCGTGGTGGCTCACCGTGGCACTGGCCACAGGCTGAGACCAACACAAAACAGCCACTGGCCACATGTGGCTACTGAATACTTGACATGTGGCTATTCTGAATTTAGATTATTTCTAAGTGTAAAACACACACCAGATTTTGAAGACTTAGTGCAAAAAGAGTATAAAGTATCTTACAATAACTTTATATTGATTATATTTTGAAATATTTTAGATATCATAGGTTAAATAAGTAGATTATTAATGTTTCACTTTTTTTTTTTTTAACTTTTTAAATATGGCTACTAGTGGCCTGGGTGGCTCAGTTATGCATCCACCTCCGGCTCAGGTCATGATCTTGTGGTTCAGGAGTTTGAGCCCCACGTTGAGCTCTGTGCTGTCAGCACAGAGCCCACTTTAGATAATCTGTCCCTCCCTCTCTCTACCCCTCCTCCACTCATATTCTCTCTCTCAAAAATAAACAAACATTGGGGAAAAAAAATGTGGCTACTAAAATACCTGAAACTACGTAAGTGGCGTACACCACGCTATCTATTGGACGGTACGATAAAGCATGCTTCTCAAAGTGTAGTTCACCAACCAGACGTAGGAGGGGATGCTCATTGCAGATTCCTGAGGCTGATCTGCGGAATCGGAATCTGTTCAGGAATCCTCATTCACCCAAGCTTGCTGGCTGATTCCTATGCTGAAACTTTTGAACTGCTACTGTACACGGGATGGGGGCGGGAGGGGGGCGGTTAGGAGTAAGATCGCAGAGAATTAATCACATTTTAATTCATTCCAATATATATTTGTGTTGAATGAACCCACCTACATTTAGGAACCATGAAGGAAATCTAGTTATATGCCAGAGAATAAATGCATCCACGCAGATTAATCGGTTTCATCTGCATATTATTGTTCTAAAGGAAGGGTTAGGGACAGCTGAATCTCAGGACTAGATCTGGACCAAGCCACAGCATGATTTTCCCAGGAGGCAAGAAACAGTCATTAAGGAAGGTGAGGAAAATTGAATAGATCAGGGGAGAGTGGGCAAGAAAAAAAGAGGCTGAGCAAAATGGGAGAACAATGTCTCACACAAATTTGCCTTTATTTCCCTGCACATCAGTCTCAGAGTTCTCATCGGCTTCTCGGGCTATGTGCCCTCGGGATTATACGGGGCTAAAACATTCCTACTGGTGGGGCAGACACATGAGAACAAGGCCACCTGAACACCAGCAACCTGTAATTAGTCAGCCCGGCTTCTGTCAAAATTAGAGTGCTTTAATCGAAACCCTCCAGTCCACTTGAAAGGAGCTTGAATGAGTATCTGGAGTGGAGCAGCGTCACTGGACGCGGGCGCACAAAGGTCCGCTCTGAGGAGAAGCACAGACTTTTCTGGAGCTTGGCACAGCATCCTCACTGGCACAGGGAAGCCAGTGCAGGCAGGTTCCCCTTCACAGCTGTGGACCGGGAAGGCTGTGTTACCAAAATCTGGTATTTTCTCGCATCCCCCAAGTTGTACAATTGGTAATAAGTGAGTTATAGGAAATCAAGTTCTAAGAGGGACATTTTAGAAGAATAAAAAGATTACAAAGGTCTTGATATTTTGTCTGCCCATCTCAAGTACATCTGCATGTGTGAAGAAATCTTTCAGTTAATATTTCATAGTTCATACACGGTTCCTGACTCTCTTCCCCATTTTGCTACTGAAAAGGTCCACTAGTAATAACAGGAATATTACTGTAATAGCATTAATAATAGCAAACACATATAGCAATTACGGTGTGCCCAACACTGTACCATACGGACTCAGTGAACCTGTCTACTGTCTTGTGGGTGTTATTTATAATTCCTGGTATTTTTTTAAGTTGAAAAATTTTTTTAAATTTATTTTTGAGACAGAGCACGAGCAGAGGAGGGGCAGAGAGAGAGGAAGACACAGAATCAGAAGCAGGCTTCAGACTCTGAGCTGTCAGCACAGAGCCTAACACGGGGCCCAAACCCACAAATCATGAGATCATGACCTGAGCCGATATCGAAAGCCTAACCAACTGAGCCACCCAGGCATCCCTAATTCTTATTATTTTTTAAAAGTTTTTTTAATGTTTTTATTTACTTTTGAGAGAGAGACAGCATGAGCAGGGGAGGGTCAGAGAGAGAGGGAGACACAGAATCTGAAGCAGGCTCCAGGCTCTGAGCTAGCTGTCAGCACAGAGCCCGACGTGGGGCTTGAACCCACGAACCATGAGATCATGACCGGAGCCGAAGTTGGACACTTAACCAAATGAACCACCCAGGCGCCCCCCCTAATTCTTATTTTAAAATGAGGGTATGAGGGGGTGCCTGGGTGGCTCAGTCGGTTAAGCGTCGGACTTCGGCTCCGGTCATGATCTCATGGTTCATGGGATTGAGCCCCAGGTCGGGCTCTGTGCTGACAGCTAGCTCAGAGCCTGGAGCCTGCTTCAGATTCTGCAGCTCTCTCTCTCTGACCCTCCCTTGCTCACGCTGTCTCTCTCTCTCAGAAAAAAATTAAAAACATTTAAAAATTTTATTAAAAAAATAAAAATAAAATGAGGGCATGATACAGAGATTAAGGTCACACAGGTAGCAAGTGGCAGAGCCATGATTCAAACACAATCTGGTTCCAGAGCCCACTCTTAGCAATGAGGCTCTACTCCCTCCCAGACAATGACCAGCATCAGATTTTGCTATCATACTAACCTCTCATCACCTGGCGTACACACGCGCATGCGCGCGCGCGCGCGCGCGCGCACACACACACACACACACACACACACACACACCCCAACATATACTCTCAAATGTACTTTTCAGGGGCACCTGGGTGGCTCAGTCTGTTGAGTATGAGACGTTGCCTCAGGTCATGATCTCACAGTATGTGGGTTTGAGCCCTGGGTCTGGCTCTGCACTGACAGCTCAGAGCCTGGAACCTGCTTCAGATTCCATGTCTCCCACTCTCTCTGCCCTTCCCCTGCTCACACTCTCTTTCTCTCTCCAAAATAAATAAATAAATAAAATTAAAAAAAATAAAAATAAAAGGGACTCAAAGTTACAAACTGTGAGATCATGACCTGAGCCAAAGCTGGATGCTTAAGCAACTGAGCTGCCCAGGCACCCTTCCAATGCAGTATTTTTATTATTTATTCTTAATGTTTATTTATTTTCAGGGAGAGAAGAAAAAAGAGAGTGAGGGAGGAAGGGGCAGAGAGGGAGGTAGACACAGAATCTGAAACAGGCTCCAGCCTCTGAGCCGTCAGCAGAGGCCGATGCAGGGCTCAAACCCATGAACCATGCGATCATGACCTGAGCCAAAGTCGGGTACTTAACTGAGCCACCCAGGCGCCCTGAAAAATATTTTAATTACAAAAATTCTTAAAGGCATCAAAAGCACCTGGCACCTCATGCAAAGTGACTTTCTCAACATAATCTTGCCCCTATTTTTTTTCTATACATTTTTTCTGTAACATTTCAACACACACAGGAAGTAGCTGTTACTCAGGTAACCCATCAAGGGGTGTATTGTGGCCTGGCCACTTACAATATGAACCTTGCTCTCAGTTCCACTTTTGGGTGCTTTAATATGCTCAACTGAAAGAGGAGGCTGGGCCACAAAATGCATCCGTGTCCTGGCTGTGCCTCAGATGGGCCCCAGTACCTGGCATTCATGCAGATTCCCAGGCCCCTACTGAGCTATGCTTCCATAGTCTGGACTTGCCTATGTAATTTGCACTTTCTAAGTCTTCTTCAAGGCACCAGATGATTCTCACAAGCCAATTCATAAACTGGGCATCAAAGTCTAGAACCGATCGGTTGTTCCTATAGCTCCCTGAGCAAAGCCTTTGTGGCCAGTGACCAGAGATTTAAAGCAGACACGGAGGTGCCAAAGAAGCCCACTGTCCTCTTGAAGTTTTACTACTCACAGGAGGTTCACCATGATCTCAATTTAAGGGTTACTCTATATACTTTGTCCTAGGGGATGTGGGAGTTAAAATAGAAGTTCAAAAAGAATTTCCTGACCTAAAAGAATTCAGGATTTAGCTTGGAACAAAGCTTACACGTTTGAAGTTAAATACTGTCGCACGGTTAATGGCCTGAAAACCCGATGGAGAGATCAGGGTAGGGAGTGAGCAATACCAGGGCTGGCTGAAGTGGTGTGGTCGTGGAGACTCCAGGACCTCATTGGGCTGTTACAGAAGGGATTGCAGCGGGTCACAAGGGGGCCGGGAGCGAGGAGGCAGGAGCAGGCGTGTCTAGGGGTGCGGGAGAGGGTTTGTTGATGTCATGGGTGCATGTGAGGCATTTCTAAGAGCCCAGAATGAAAAAGTTTGGAGTTGATGCTGCCTCCAGAGACCACAAGAAGTTCCTAAGGATTTTGAAAGATGGAAATTATAGGAGTGTGTTGATTGAAATACAGGAAGCCAAGGGGTTGAGTCAAATTTGAGGGAAGGCTGGTGGTGTTTTAAGAACTGAGGTAAAGGGGAGAAGGTATCCCAGAGAAGAGTGCAAGCAAACAGCTAGCTATGAACTAGGACCTGATGAAAGACCAGGACAACAGAGGGAAAAAGATGAGGTCTTATCACCAGGTGTTATTCCTATTGTTTTGGTGATGCCGCCATTGCCCACGGGCCATTGCCCACAGCTATAGGTGTTCCCTCCGGAGTTTCTTCAGGAGCCTAACTTCCTTTAGTGCCATGTACTGTCATAGTTAACTTAGTCCCTAGCACTGTGACTTACCTATGGAAGTTGCTTCCCATGTTTGCTAGCAGGATGAACTTTGAGTAGGGGTGAAGGCAGGTGTTTAGAGAAAGGCCAGGAATAGGCCTTAAGGAATGCACATGCCGCAGGGGAGGGGAGAGGAGGGCAGAGGAGGAGCTACGTCGTCCATTGCTGCTGCTCAGAGAGGTCTGCGCACTCTTCCTGGTCTGGGGCAAAGAAAGCGCAGCAACTGAGCATTTAGAAACTTCTGTATCAGTCTGGGATGGCCACAACATCCAACTTTATTGTTTGTTGAGCCCAATAACAACTTTGGGATTGTACTTTGAAGCGCGTTTTTCATTTCGTTTCTCTAGCAATTCATTTTTATTATTGTATCACAAAGGTTACATTAGCCCGTGGTGGATTGGAAACATAATGAAAGGCAACTAGTTCTTCACCATGAACAGTCTGAGAATCACTGGTGTAAAATAACATTAAAGATTGGAGAAAATAAGGGCGCCTGCTGGCTCAGTCGGTAAAGCCTGTGACTCTTGATGTTAGGGTTTTGAGTTCAAGCCCCACACTGGGCATAGAGATTTAAAAAAAAAAAAAAAATCTTAAAAGATTGGGGAGAATAGTGATCAGTTCTACCAACTGCTCTAAGAAGCCAAGAAATGAAGAAAAGGTGCCCACAAAGCCCGAATCTGGCAGGACCGCCATCAGTGACCTTTGGCAATGCACCTTTGGTGCAGGATTGTGCCTCATGTCCCCTCCCTAAGGAAAGACAAAAAACCTCAAGGGAACCTGGTTATCAGAGTACGTGACAACATCTCTCCTGACCTTGTAACTTGAGACCACTTAATGAGACTACATGTTTGTGTGTTACCATATGTGGGAGACAAAGTAAAAAATATATTAAAAAACTACGCTACGTGGTGGTCAGGGGTCAGCTCTTTGGAAACGAACGCAACAGGGCGGTGCTGGAGGAATACAGTTGCTTCCTGGAAAGAAAAGCCTCAGTGTCACAAGACTGTGTGGAAAACCCTGCTAGGTGATGAGGACAATGTCCAGCGCAGGAGAGAGTCTGGCCTCGAATCAGAAGGACCGAAGTCTGAAGCCTACTTCTCGGCTTATCCACTGTGAAAACCACAGGCAATGGACTTAACCTACGTTTCCCTTTTCTCACTCATACATCAGCGACCCACTTACCTCAGATTGCTACCAGCAGTAAATAAGACCTCACTGAAGGCCAAGTACACACTGTGTGAATCACAAGAAAGATATTGTTTAAAAAAAAAAAAAAAATCATGTTAAGTAGAGATCACTTGTTCAAGAACTTTCTCAGTGGAAAAGGAGAAAAATTGCTGTCTAGAACAAGTGAAGGCTTCCTCTGTACCAGCAACACTACTTCCAAGTATTTAAGACTCTGGGATTTGTCAGGGATTGTGCGAGACAGTACTATTAATAATGAAAACCTGAAAACATCCTTCAAAGGGGGTTGTTAAATTCTACACAACTTTTCTTTATTTTCTTAAGTAAACTCCACACCTGTTACGGGGCGGGAGCGGACAGGTCACCTCTGCTCACACTTCATCAGCCTAAGAAAGTTAGATTGGGGGAGCCTGGGTGGTTCAGTCGGTTAAGCATCTGACTTCTGACTTTGGCTCAGGTCATGATCTCAAGGTTTGTGGATTCAAGCCCCACGCTGGGCTCTGTGCTGGTGGCTAGCTCAGTCTGGAGCCTGTTTCAGATTCTGTGTCTCCCTCTCTCTATGCTCCTCCCCCGCTCATGCTCTGTTTCCGTCTCAAAAATAAACAAACTATAGGGGCACCTGGGTGGCTCAGTTGGTTAAGCGTCCGACATCAGCTCAGGTCATGATCTCATGGTTTGTGGGTTCAAACCCTGCGTCAGGCTCTGTGCTGACAGCTAGCTCAGAGCCTGGAGCCTGTTTCAGATTCTGTATCTACCTCTCTCTCTGACCCTCCCATATTCATGCTGTCTCTCTCTCTCTCAGAAATAAATAAAACATTAAAAAAAAAACCTACTAAAAATTTTTTTAAAAAAAAGTTAGATGGGCTTTGCAACTGTCCTAAGCATCCAGAAGGCAAAGGCTAAGAAATGTGGTACGTGGCACTGCAACCACCTTTATCAATATCCTACATCTCCCCTCCTTCCATCAAANAGGCTCTGAGCTGGCAGTCAGCACAGAGCCCGACGCGGGGCTCGAACTGCGAGATCATGACCTAAACGAAAGTCGGACGCTTAACCGACTAAGCCACCCGGGCGCCCCGCCCCCAGCCTTTTTTCTTAAAATAAGAATCTGTGGATGTCCCGAGAGTCAGTCAGAACAGAGAGTACACACCAGTGTTGTGGTGGCACGGCAGAGGGTGAGACAGAAGTTCTGTGCAAACGAGAAAGTTGAGAGGTTTCAACGGTCAGTGCTGGCCCCCCAACTCTTTCTGCAAGAGGCGGGCACCGTGAAGAGCCCACGCCCAGCGCGCAGTAACAGGGCAGCACATGTTACGGACCAGCCGGTACAAGGCTTCCGCTGTCTTCCCCAAGGCCCGAAGGAGGTGCTCCAAACAACAATGTACTGAACTCCAGAAGCAAGCTCCGGTCACCACCTGCTGAGCCCATGCTCCCCACGGCAGACTCAGCTACGCCAACAGGACCGCTACTGGTGAGCCTCTTCCTCCTTTCCAGACCCCAGAAAGCAGAGGCTTTCAAAAAAGTCACTTCCCCACTCACACCCCCAACGCTTCCATCTCACCTCTGAGGCTCCCCAGTGTCACTCAGAGGTGCGGTGCGTATGATCCCCAGCAGGGCCTGATAGGTAGCAGCAGCTAAGAGCTTACAGAAAGACTACTCATGGACCTTCAGCTGTTACTAGGACTACAGTAAGCCACGATATTGACCATTCCCAGAAGCGGAACATTCTCAATGGCACAAATTCCTAATACAGATGTTTAAACCAACCAGCAGCATTTTTACAAACAAGCAATGCAAAAAGGCCACTGCAGAATGGCTTTTATTAAGAAGCAGCAGGATAGAATTATGAGGGAGAAAAACACCCTTTCCAACCCGACGGCATGCAGTGACCTACCTGTTATTTGAAGGTGCACAACGGTTCAGCTGCAGGCGCGCAGCAGCAGAGAACTTGGTGGTGCCCGTGGCCGCCAGAGGCGGCCTAAGACTTAGCCTTGCAAATCCTAAAGCGTGGAACCATGTGAGGATCCCAGCTGGTAAAGTTCTGTGTCTCTCAACCCATTTGCGGCAGGCTAGAGGTCTCAGGGAAAGCGATCACTTTCCTCCACAGAAAGCTGACTTGACTAATGGCTGAACCGGCCCAAGAGGCATCTGCACCCAAAACAGCTCAGTACACGAAACAGAAAGCCAATTTTCTTTTATTGTTTTATTTGGGAAAAGTGCTTCTTACAAAAGGGCAGCTGCAAAATACAGACACCTCTGCAACAATTACTTGTTTTCTCTTAAAGTGAAAGAGTGGGCGGGGCCCAAGGAATCACAGCGGTGGATGGACCGATGAGGAGCATCTCCAAGTTATTTCAGAACTAGAGCAACACAACTCAAAGCTAAAATTTCCAATCAAGAAATTCTTCTAAGGTAACTTGAGCCTGTCTCGTGGATTACCACCCCGCCCCATTTAGTGGAAAAGAGTATTTATTCCTGCGAACCAATCACTCCTCTGCAAGATCCGCCTCAGAATGTTACGTGTTGAATCACATCTGTCTACCTGCAAAGCTCAGGGATGGAAGGAGGCAAATACTTCCAAAAACAAACGCAAAAAACCCAACAACAAAACCTCAAACGAGGACAAAGGTTTGTCCAAAAGTGCTTGGGCTGGAAAGGCAAGGGGACCAGAAGACATCAAGTACAACCGTGTAGCCGAGCCCCGGGCTGTGTTGACATTCAGGACCACCAGATGCACTGCTCTATTTACAGCTACCGAGATACCGCTTTGTCCTTTACAATCTATCGGCCACGCGAGGCGGAAAGCACTAAACCAAGTCTTTCCACTAAGGCTACGAACACTGCGTCTACACAGGGATGAGCGGCTCATTGCACGCTCACACTCGTACACACCNTACAAAAGGGCAGCTGCAAAATACAGACACCTCTGCAACAATTACTTGTTTTCTCTTAAAGTGAAAGAGTGGGCGGGGCCCAAGGAATCACAGCGGTGGATGGACCGATGAGGAGCATCTCCAAGTTATTTCAGAACTAGAGCAACACAACTCAAAGCTAAAATTTCCAATCAAGAAATTCTTCTAAGGTAACTTGAGCCTGTCTCGTGGATTACCACCCCGCCCCATTTAGTGGAAAAGAGTATTTATTCCTGCGAACCAATCACTCCTCTGCAAGATCCGCCTCAGAATGTTACGTGTTGAATCACATCTGTCTACCTGCAAAGCTCAGGGATGGAAGGAGGCAAATACTTCCAAAAACAAACGCAAAAAACCCAACAACAAAACCTCAAACGAGGACAAAGGTTTGTCCAAAAGTGCTTGGGCTGGAAAGGCAAGGGGACCAGAAGACATCAAGTACAACCGTGTAGCCGAGCCCCGGGCTGTGTTGACATTCAGGACCACCAGATGCACTGCTCTATTTACAGCTACCGAGATACCGCTTTGTCCTTTACAATCTATCGGCCACGCGAGGCGGAAAGCACTAAACCGTCTTTCCACTAAGGCTACGAACACTGCGTCTACGCAGGGATGAGCGGCTCATTGCACGCTCACACTCGTACACACCAAGCCTGGCGGGCCCTGGGAGTCCTCTTCCCGCCCGGCATCTAGTTTATGTCGCTGTCTCTTTTATACGTGTTCCCTCACAGTCTGCCTATCGCGCTACACGGGAAAAGCCTCAACACATTCGCACCTGGTTCTGGTTACCCGGAAGGATTACTTGTGTGCAATTAAACAAGAGACCAAACCACGGGACAAGGGCACAGGTGGGGAATGCAGGGCAGGGAACAGATATAAAACAACACAGATGTGCAGATGTCACCAGAAGCCTCAAGTATCCACCTCGAGAGTCTGCCACAGACCACACCCTTCACCCCTATTCTTGGGCCCGAAAGCAGGGCCCACGCTGTTTCGCTTGACCCTGGGGTCCTCAAAGTAGAGCGTGGAACGGTCCATAAACACTACCCTAGAACCGTGTGAATCTGGTGGCAAACAGATGGCGCAACTAACCTACACTAACTGTCTGACAGTTAAATCCATGTTACAAAAAAAAAACTAGCTTTAAGATTTATTTTTGTAACTTCTCGAAACAGAGGAACACAACACACTCCTCGGGGGAAGGTGAGGGACGAGAAGACAGGCCCTGGGTAGAAAGGACCACGACAGCACCTGGAGTGGATAGGCCTGCCTGGGACAGAGACACGGGCGCTGCCACGCCACCACGGGGACGGCCCCGGGCTGGGGCTCGGCAGACCAGTGCGCGCGCCACACAAAGCTGCTATAGATCCAAGTCATAAAAATCTTCCAGCTCGTCATGAAACAAGTCCCACTCGTCTTCAGAGTCTGTCAGGTCGTCGTCCCCACCTGCGGCCAAAAGCATAAGCAACATCTCGCCCAGCTCAAAGGTGACAACCTCCTCTTCGTCGTCGTCAAAGGGGTTGCTGTTCTCTCTTTCCTCAATGAGCTCCCAGAAGTGGTTCCTTCGTTGGGCCTGTAAAAAACAAGGCCATGATAGGGAGTAGCATCTTCTATCCTGGCGTTTCTAAGGCAAACCGTCCAGCACACCAGAGGGCATGACGAACAGGCTTCTCACGTGGGGTTGCCACTTCTACCAATTCCTCCCCTCGGGTTACTCGATGCAAGACGTTAGGCTAGAGCTCTAAGCACTCTATCGTCTCCTCGCCTATCCCTCCCCATTGCCTGAGGGGGCTCTCTCCTCCTGTCATCCTCCAGTCTCACTCCCAGACCTGCGGGGTCATCTCCGTCCCCTACCCCAATCTGTGCAGGACTCAACGGACAGCGTGGTTATTTCCCCTCCTTGAAAAAAACAGCGAGAGTTACCCGGTATCTGCTTGACGTTCCCACTTTCTGCCTCTGGGGCTCCTCTCTACGGCCATCAGGGTACGCATGCTTGTAAAAACAGTTCCCGCCAAACGGGCAGCTCCCACGTCCTTCATCAAAATACCTGCACGCCTTGTTGCTGGAAAGGAAAATATCGCAACCCTTATTCACAGTGGATTTCAGGTCTGTATTCGACTATCATCCGGTATTTCGTTAAACAGGTAGGGACAGAACCGGCATGTCTGTTCACAGCCCTCCCCAAGCTGCGTTCTTACACACGTGTGCACCAATGCACACGAAGCACTAGCTGGAAACAGACACTTGGTTCAAGTCTATGCTGTTTGTAACAGCTCCAGTACCACAGGTCCAGCAGAGAGGAAATCTTCTAGAAGCCCACACACAAGCACATAGGACAACTAGAACACAGACTCAGAAGAAGGCAGAACCCCACTCATGGGGCTTTAGCGATCAGCAGTACAGACTTCGTTATAACACAGTCCCTTGGCGTGCACCCCAAGGACTGTGTTATGGCAAGGTACACAACGGGGAAGTGTAATCAGGGGCGACACAAGAAACTGTACTGGGAAGTCAAAGAAAGGGTAGGAAGGAGGTAGGAGTATATAATGCAGCACTGTTCTTTTCAAAGTGAACCCAAGCCATGTTGGGATCTTAGCCTGAGAAAAGGCTGCAGTGCTCATACCTCATTGCCTCTTTGTATTTCTGAATGAGTTTCTGCTTCTCTTCTTTCTCCTCCACCCAGTACTCACTTGGAATGACAAAGTTAGATGTGATCCGGCATTCTGGGCAGGACCTGGGAAACAATGAACAGGCTGCAATGCATATCCCCCTTTACAGGCCCACTCGTCTTCAAGGACACACCCGGATGTGTCACCTCCACACTTAAAGACTTAACTGAAAGGCAAGTGGGCATTTCCTGAAAGGGTTCCACACACTGTCACACAACTGACCATTTCCTTTGAGGCAAGACAAACGCCTTCATAAATTCAATTCGATGGCTAGCCAATTCACTCAAAAAAATAACAACTTCGGTTAAAAAAAACAACCAAAAAATAAAAACAAAACAAAACAAAAAAAACAACAAAAGAAGACATTTCACACGGACTCCTTTTTCTTTCGTTTAAATAAATTTATTTCTTGTAACTTTGCTCTGTTTAGGTTATGTAGTTTTTGTTCAGTTATGAGAACAATCTTTAAAGGATGGTGGATTATTGGCTAGCTTAATGGATGGAATAGGAAAGTGGAAAATGTAAAACGTCAGGAAACATACATTCAGAGCTAGAGAAGTTTGTTCGCTGAGCCTAAACTGGCTAATCCATTAAACACAATCTCCTCAGAAAAAGCACGAAGAGTCTATTAACTGATACACAGGGTTTCCTCGTTCAAATAAAAGCAGATCTATACCAACTAACCTAGAAGCTAGCTGAAAATACAAAGGAGAAATCCCAATTAGAATACCCCAGTTTCAAGATAAAATGCATGCATTTAAGTGCGGTCCATCTGGTTGAAAGTTGGCACAAGATACTAAATTCTTCCCCAAAATAGAAAGTACAAACGAAGACTGGGGAGGAGTCTCACTTTATGATCTTGCTCTCAAATTGCTTAGCACTCCTCCACTTGCGAATACACTTGAGGCAGTAAGTGTGGCTGCAGTTGGAGAGAATCCCAAAACGGCGCTCGCTGGGGCTGGCTTTCTCATAGACCACCTCCATGCAGACCCCGCAGACCATGTCCTTGCTGCGCTGGACAGCAAACGAGAGCTCCATGTCCTTCTCATGGGCCTCGATGCAGGACTGGAGACAGTGGAGAGAGGAGACGTTTAATCAAGTCACTGAATAAGGAAATGACAGCTAACGTTCAGAGAATCAACAGTCACCCAAGGAGGTCCCCAACTTGACATTAAAAGTAGCTTTGTTCACAAGTTAATAACCTTCTGGATCTTATTACAAAGCCAAACTAGAAAATGCAAGTTCAAGAACCGGGGGAGGGGGGGCGGAAATCACCCAATTTCCTCCACCCTCCATGTTATGTATGATCCATGCTGGAGACGGTTTTTCATACTGTTTGTTGATCTCAGTAAGGATGAAGGAACGAACATTTATTAGGGGACAATTAGGTGTCAGGCACCTGATTTTCACATTAATAAGAAAAACCAGCTTTGCTGAGGTATACTTCACATACCATGTAATTCATTCTTTTAAAGGGTGCAATTAATTGGCTCTGGTTGATGCGCAGCCCCACAATCTAGGGGAATGTGTCCATTACTCCAAGAAAACCCCAGAACCCCATACGCAGAGCAGTCACTCTGTTCCCCTGAAACCAGCCTCCCAGTCTTAGGCAAAAGGTCATCTGTGGCTTTGCTTACCCTGGGCCACATCATGTAAATGTGTGCCTCTTTGTTCAGGCATCTACACTGCTGATGGCTATTGGTATTTTGTTTCTTTTTATTGCACAGTAATATTCTATCACATGGACAGACCACAATTTATTTACCCATTCATCAAGTGATGGACATTTTGGCTATTTCCACTTGGGAGCTATTAAGAATTATGGGGGTGCCTGGATGGTTCAGGTGGGGGACCATCCAGCTCTGGACCTCAGGGCTGTGGGTTCAAGCCCCATGTTGGGTGTAGAGATTACTTAAATAAATACATTTTTAAAAAATTATGCTATGAACATTCATGTACAATTTTTTCTGTGGATGTCACATACTTTTTGTTTTAAGGGAGGTATAGCTGACACATATTACACAATACGTAGTTTTTTCAATTTATAAGAAACCTGCTACTTGCAGGGAATGCAAAAAAGCAATCAAAAAGTCACCCATAATTCCACATAACCACGTTAGTGTATTTTCTCTTTTTCTGAAACCTCTTTTTAAACAATCTTCAGAAACGGACATTACAAAAAGAGAAGGGAAAAAAATAGACGCTACTATCCCCAAATCATACCTGAAAGATTTAATTTGCCTAAATTCACACAACAAACATGCTGTGAAGGCAGGATTCAAACTATGTCTACCCTACATCATGCTTTACCCAAAAACCAAATTATTTATTAAACCGAGATGACCATGATTAGGGCAAAATCTGCTCTAATACATAGAAGATTCGTAATGCAATGTTTTCAACAATAAATTTGTGCTGCAAACAGGCTTAAAATTGTGGCCTGCAATCCTCATCCATCACGAGTGGGAATGTAAAACCACGGAGAATGTCTGGCAGTTGTTTCGTATGACCCAAGCAACGCCAGTCTCCGAGAGGCTGCCAAGGGGTGAAACTATCCAAATGGAAAGATAAAATGTGGTATAGCTATGCAGTGAATGGTTTCTCAGTCAGAAGGAATGAAGTACGGACAGAGGGTTTCATTCAGAAGCGATCTGCTCTACAGGGAAATCCACAGGCACAGAAAGGAGATCTGCCGGGAGCTGGACAAGTGGTACGATGAGGGAGGGAGCTAAGGGGCATCAAGTGTCTTTTGGGGATGATGAAGACACCCTAAAATCAGAGATTCGTGGTAAGGGTCGTACAACTCTGTTACTGTATTAAAAAACAGTGAGACATGCATCTTAGAAGAGTAAATTCTATAATGTGAATCTCAGAAAAACTGCTGGTTATTTAAAAAAAAAAAAGGGGGGGGTGCCTGGCGAGCTCAGTTGGAAGAGCATGGGATTCTTGATCTCGGGGTCATGAGTTCAAGCCCCACATTGAGGGAACACATCATTTAAAGCACATCACCTCTTGACGACTTACTTTGATATGCTGAGATCTCTGGGCAGCATCCATCGGATGGAGGACCTGCAGCCCACACATGTCACAGGAGTCTCCGTGGAGATATACACAGTTCTCCCCGTACCGGCACTCGCCCACCGCGGCGTAGGGGCAAAGCTGCTTCTTTGTTTCCACTGTGCTTTGCTCCTTCTCAGGGTCTTCCTTGGCCACTGAGCCCCGCGGGGGAGCGTCAGTGCAGGAAGGGGCAGCTGAAATGTTTAAGAGGGTAGTAAAGGTCCAAAACAGGTAAGGTGGAAATATGAACTAAGGTAGTAACTGAGGACCTAACTGAAAAGAAAAAATGAGAACTTCAATTAAACGCCAAAACAGTCTATGTAACGAATCCCTTTACACCTGAAAGAAATGAAATTCTTCTAATGCTGATATTTCTATAAATGGGCTTATTTAAAAGAAAATGAAACTTTTTATATACTTCTTGTGCAATGGCACTGATTAAAGAAAAGAGGCTTCACTAGTTTTCCAGAACATTCTAAATTCACTACTACTGGTATTCAACGTTTCTTTCACTCCATTGGCAAATCTTAGGTAATCCAATTTAGAGTATTAAGATTAGGCCAAATATGAAGAGTGGAAGCAGGAAGGTAGTGAAACTCAGCTAACGGACAGACCCTAAGTTGTTTTTAATCGTCAAGATACTCACTACGGCCACAGTAGGGCTGTCCAGGAACGAACTCAATGGCATTCACCCAGTCTTCTGAACCTGCTCCCACACTTGCAAAGTTTGAATTTCCTGAGTCGGCTACGCCCGTATTCATTTCAGCAACTGGTCCAACTCCTGATGAGAGACTTGAGGAAGCAGCAAGGGAGGATTCTGCAGTTAGATCTGCCGCAGTCACTTCTTCCTGTTTCAATGGCTTGCTATGTTCATATCTAAAAAAAAATTAAAAGTCAGCAGTCATGGTCTCGCCAGCGGCCCCACATGGGGTACGTACTTCCCATCCTGTCCTCGGGTTCTTTTCAAGCTACCGTACCGATGAATCAGCTAGGAAACTGCTAAAGGGCAGATACCTAATTCCTAAGTCTGGAGCAGAGCCCATGATTCTACAGGTCCACCAAGTCCCCACAGAATGTCAATACTGCTGGTCCAAGGACTACACTTTGAGCAGCAAGGTCATAGATCAGGGGTCACCAAATTTTAAAGGGTCAAACACAGATTTGATGTAAAAAGTTACTTTTCAGCGGTGCCTGGGTGGCTCAATTGGTTGAGAGTCCAGCTGTTGATTTCAGTTCTCATTCATGCTTCTTGGGATCAAGCCCCATGTTGGTGTCTGCGCTGACAGTGTGGAGCCTGTCTGGGGTCCTTTGCCCCTCCCCCGCTCACCTGCTCTCTCTCAAAATAAATAAGCTTTAAAAAAAGAAAACGCATATTGTATATTTTGTAAATACTGTCTCTTCCGTTTAATTGTGAACATACTAATGTATGTGTTGGTAAAATTGGTAAAATGTTCCACATTTCAACTTGTTGAATTGGAGTGTCAACCTTTTTTTTTTTTTTAAATTATTGATTAGAGAGAGTGTGTGTGTGTACATAAACAGGGGAGGGGCAGAGGAAGAGAGGATCCCAAGCGGGCTGCATGCTTAGAGACAAGCGTGGAGCCCCATATTGATCCTGTGACCCGGGGATCATGACCTGAACCAAAAATCAAGAGGGGGAGGCTTTGATTTGAGTCACCCGTGGACCCTAGCATTGCTTTGATCAATTTTAGCTGCACAGGGTCTTCAGCATAGTTGCCATGGAAACTGCGCTGAGACCTCCTCCTGCCCCCACTGGAGTAGAATGAGGGGTAGTGGGTGGTCTGTGGCAGGGGTGGGCAAACTATGGCCTGTAGGCAAAACCTGGCCAAAAGCTCTTCTGGTAAATGAAGTTTTCTTGGAACACACCCATATGTAGTACATATCCATGTATTTAAGGAAGACCTGTGGTTGCTTCTGAAGTTTAACTGCAGAGTTTAATAGTTGTGGCATTGACAGTATGTCTTATAAAACATCAAATCTGCCTATTTAGGCAAAGTTATTCCCTTAGTGAAGAATAGAGCTATATCAAATAGGATTCTGAAGGAAAGATCTCTAAGTACTAGGAAAGAAAAAGAACAAATAAAATTCTCAGTTTGGAGGCAGAGTCATGAGGCACGGCCCTTAAGAACAGGGATCAGCCTCTGACCCTCAGACCAAATGCAACCAGAGCTAAAAATAGTTTTGCTATTTTCACGTTTAAGTGGTTTTTATTCCATTGATTCTAAGACACATTTACAATACTTAAAGTATTTTATTTATTTATTTATTTAAATGTTTCATTTATTTCTGAGAGAGAGAGAGAGAGAGAGAGAGCGTGAACAGGGGAGGGTCAGAGAAAGAGAGGGAAACATAGAATCCAAAACAGGCTCCAGGCTCTGAGCCAGGCGTTAGCACAGAGCCCGATGCAGGGCCCAAACCCACGAACCATGAGATCATGACCTGAGCCGAAGTCAGACGCTCAACTGACTGAGCCACCCAGGCGCCCTAGTATTTTATTTATTTTTAAAAGGGAGCTCTATGCCCAATGTGGGGACTGAAAGCAACTTGACATCAAGAATCACACGCTCCACACCAGCTGAGCCAGCCAGGTGCCCACTGACATTTTTATTTATTATTATTTTTGCAGTCATTTTTTTGGGCAATTAGGATTGCAATTCAGGAGACACAGATTCAGGTAGCAACCCGACTTGTGTTCCTGGTTTCAACATTTTATTTTATTTTTTTTTTTTATATTTTATTTATTTCTAGGAGAGAGAGAGAGAGAGAGACAGCG
>NW_027532820.1:1580675-1593569 GCF_008692635.1 Crocuta crocuta | reverse complement strand
CAGAGCCTGACGCGGGGCTCGAACCCACGAACCGCGAGATCATGACCTGAGCGAAAGTCAGACGCTTAACCGACTAAGCCACCCAGGCGCCCCCCTGGTTTCAACATTTTAAATTGGCTGGAGAAAAAGACCACGTTAGGACAAATGAAAATTATATGAAACTCAAATTTTAGCCTCCCAAAGTTTCAGGGGAACACAATCACATCTATTAGCTTACGTATTATCTATGGCTGCTCTTACCTGACAAGAAACCATATGGCCTGAATAGCCCACAGAACATTTATTTTCTGGCCCCACACAGAAAATGTCTGCCAACTTCTGCTTAATAAAAGGACTTTCACATCTACCGGATTCAGCGTCCAGGACAATGTCTTCACTACAATTATTAAGTTAATTTTTTAATGAATTATCACAGAATCAGTGACCTTATAGTCAAAGTATTAAGTGAAGAAATAATGCTGAGACAATACTGAAACTAATATTGAGCTTTTCTTTCACATCTTGCAAAGAATACTTATTGATATAGGATTAATTTCTATCTAAGGAAGTTGAATCAATATTTCTTCCAGTTCTAAGTAAGAGATTGGCTACTTCCCACCTCCAATCATTTCAAAGTCTGGTGTCTGTCCTTACGTATTAAAAAAAAATTTTTAATGTTTATTTTTGAGAGAGAGACAGAGACAAGAGTGTGAGTGGGGGAGGGGCAGAGAGAGGGGGAGACACAGAATCTGCATCAGACTCCCGCCTCTGAGCTGTCAGCACAGAGCATGACACAGGGCTCAAACTCATTAACAGAACCCTGAGATCTTGACCTGAGCTGAAGCCCAATGCTTAACCCGACTAAGCCACCCAGGCACCTGTCTCTAAATATTTTAATTTATGGGATCCAGTGGGTCTATAGGGAAAAAGCCTGCCAAAGGAAACAACATCTACCATAGCATAGGTTGTTGACTGTCAACCAAGGCAATATAATCTTTCTCCACAGGGGGTCAGAAACAAGGAGGGAGGGGCACCTAGCTGGCTCAGTTGGAAGAACACGAAACTCTTGATTATCAGGGTTGTGAGCCCCACATTGTGCAGAGGTAACTTAAATAAATAAAAGAGGGAATTCTAATGGCATTCCTGCAATGTATACAACAAGCTCTGAGCAACGAAGAATGGGCCTCACTAAGTATCAGGGCCACCATTAGGAAACACTGATGCAGTACTTTCTTTGAACTGCTGGAACTAGGCCTTTACCTTTCATTATAAACTATCCCTTCTGTGAGGAGTTCAATTATTTGAAATCTCTGCGCACTGGCCAAGTTGTATTTCAAAATCCCTACACAGTAAGAGTGAAGAAGTAAGTTTAAATCTTCCAGGTATGATTTTAACAAGAAAATAAAGTCTTGGAACAAGTACCTCCATAAAATCCCTTCTTTAGCTAGTCTACAATCAGTCTTTTTTTCTTCATGTTTTATCTATTTTTGAGAGACAGAGTGTGAGTGGGGGAGGGGCAGAGAGAGAGGGAGACACAGAACCTGAAGCAGGCTCCAGGCCCCAGCTGTCAGCACAGAGCCTGATGCTGGGCCTGAACTCATGAACCGTGAGATCATGACCTGAGGTGAAGTCGGATGATTAACCGACTGAGCCACCCAGGTGCCCCTAGATTCAGCCTTTTAACGATCACCTACTGGGGTGCCTGGGTGGCTCAGTCTGTTAAGCGACTCTTGATTCGGGCTCAAGTCAAGATCTCAGGGTTTATGAAGCTAAGCCTCACGGCAGGCTCTGCGCCGACAGCGGAGCCTGTTTAGAAGTCTCTTTCCCTTTCTTCCTCCCTCTCCCTCTGCCCCTCCCCCACTAGGGCTCTCTCTAATAAAGCCAAAAAAATGATTGTCCCAAACAATAACCAAAGTTTCCTTTTAGGCAGGCTGTTAATTCTACCTAGTCCCAAGGGAGAACAGGAAATGCCACTCGGGCCGGCAAAGCTACCTGAAAAATAAGCTGATTAACACATACAGCCCAAGCCTTAGCTTGGATTTCTTTAATTTTACCTAATTTTTCATTCATTCCACCTGTATGACCCAATCAGATGAGTACCTCTACTGAAGAACCTCATCCATTAACTACCCGTACTTTCCCTCCTCCTGCCACACAGCACACTCTCCACGACCCCGAGTCTCTCATCTCTGATCTGAGCATTTCCTCTCCCTGGACAGAGTTTACAAGGATTCTCAACGGAATGGCTAGGCAAACGTCCCGGCCGCCCTACAATCAACTTGGCCTAGAACACCTGCAGAGACCATCCTACTGTGAAGAGTTGCTCGTCTGTATTGAGTATGATAGAGCTCAACCCCCCCTTCACAGTGTGACTAACCACGACAAACCTGGGGCTTCTGAAGGAGTGTCACTGTGCCATTTGTCCCCTCTCCAGTAATACTTCAAGGAAAATATCAGCAAAGAGCAAAATGATTGACTTAAGCTCAGATACCAGACGTTCCATTTCTAAGCTCCTAGTCACATGATAAACTTTTATTTTTCTGTCCTNAGGCTCCAGGCTCTGAACTGGCAGTCAGCACAGAGCCTGACGCGGGGCTCGAACCCACGAACCGCGAGATCATGACCTGAGCGAAAGTCAGACGCTTAACCGACTAAGCCACCCAGGCGCCCCCCTGGTTTCAACATTTTAAATTGGCTGGAGAAAAAGACCACGTTAGGACAAATGAAAATTATATGAAACTCAAATTTTAGCCTCCCAAAGTTTCAGGGGAACACAATCACATCTATTAGCTTACGTATTATCTATGGCTGCTCTTACCTGACAAGAAACCATATGGCCTGAATAGCCCACAGAACATTTATTTTCTGGCCCCACACAGAAAATGTCTGCCAACTTCTGCTTAATAAAAGGACTTTCACATCTACCGGATTCAGCGTCCAGGACAATGTCTTCACTACAATTATTAAGTTAATTTTTTAATGAATTATCACAGAATCAGTGACCTTATAGTCAAAGTATTAAGTGAAGAAATAATGCTGAGACAATACTGAAACTAATATTGAGCTTTTCTTTCACATCTTGCAAAGAATACTTATTGATATAGGATTAATTTCTATCTAAGGAAGTTGAATCAATATTTCTTCCAGTTCTAAGTAAGAGATTGGCTACTTCCCACCTCCAATCATTTCAAAGTCTGGTGTCTGTCCTTACGTATTAAAAAAAAATTTTTTAATGTTTATTTTTGAGAGAGAGACAGAGACAAGAGTGTGAGTGGGGGAGGGGCAGAGAGAGGGGGAGACACAGAATCTGCATCAGACTCCCGCCTCTGAGCTGTCAGCACAGAGCATGACACAGGGCTCAAACTCATTAACAGAACCCTGAGATCTTGACCTGAGCTGAAGCCCAATGCTTAACCCGACTAAGCCACCCAGGCACCTGTCTCTAAATATTTTAATTTATGGGATCCAGTGGGTCTATAGGGAAAAAGCCTGCCAAAGGAAACAACATCTACCATAGCATAGGTTGTTGACTGTCAACCAAGGCAATATAATCTTTCTCCACAGGGGGTCAGAAACAAGGAGGGAGGGGCACCTAGCTGGCTCCGTTGGAAGAACACGAAACTCTTGATTATCAGGGTTGTGAGCCCCACATTGTGCAGAGGTAACTTAAATAAATAAAAGAGGGAATTCTAATGGCATTCCTGCAATGTATACAACAAGCTCTGAGCAACGAAGAATGGGCCTCACTAAGTATCAGGGCCACCATTAGGAAACACTGATGCAGTACTTTCTTTGAACTGCTGGAACTAGGCCTTTACCTTTCATTATAAACTATCCCTTCTGTGAGGAGTTCAATTATTTGAAATCTCTGCGCACTGGCCAAGTTGTATTTCAAAATCCCTACACAGTAAGAGTGAAGAAGTAAGTTTAAATCTTCCAGGTATGATTTTAACAAGAAAATAAAGTCTTGGAACAAGTACCTCCATAAAATCCCTTCTTTAGCTAGTCTACAATCAGTCTTTTTTTCTTCATGTTTTATCTATTTTTGAGAGACAGAGTGTGAGTGGGGGAGGGGCAGAGAGAGAGGGAGACACAGAACCTGAAGCAGGCTCCAGGCCCCAGCTGTCAGCACAGAGCCTGATGCTGGGCCTGAACTCATGAACCGTGAGATCATGACCTGAGGTGAAGTCGGATGATTAACCGACTGAGCCACCCAGGTGCCCCTAGATTCAGCCTTTTAACGATCACCTACTGGGGTGCCTGGGTGGCTCAGTCTGTTAAGCGACTCTTGATTCGGGCTCAAGTCAAGATCTCAGGGTTTATGAAGCTAAGCCTCACGGCAGGCTCTGCGCCGACAGCGGAGCCTGTTTAGAAGTCTCTTTCCCTTTCTTCCTCCCTCTCCCTCTGCCCCTCCCCCACTAGGGCTCTCTCTAATAAAGCCAAAAAAATGATTGTCCCAAACAATAACCAAAGTTTCCTTTTAGGCAGGCTGTTAATTCTACCTAGTCCCAAGGGAGAACAGGAAATGCCACTCGGGCCGGCAAAGCTACCTGAAAAATAAGCTGATTAACACATACAGCCCAAGCCTTAGCTTGGATTTCTTTAATTTTACCTAATTTTTCATTCATTCCACCTGTATGACCCAATCAGATGAGTACCTCTACTGAAGAACCTCATCCATTAACTACCCGTACTTTCCCTCCTCCTGCCACACAGCACACTCTCCACGACCCCGAGTCTCTCATCTCTGATCTGAGCATTTCCTCTCCCTGGACAGAGTTTACAAGGATTCTCAACGGAATGGCTAGGCAAACGTCCCGGCCGCCCTACAATCAACTTGGCCTAGAACACCTGCAGAGACCATCCTACTGTGAAGAGTTGCTCGTCTGTATTGAGTATGATAGAGCTCAACCCCCCCTTCACAGTGTGACTAACCACGACAAACCTGGGGCTTCTGAAGGAGTGTCACTGTGCCATTTGTCCCCTCTCCAGTAATACTTCAAGGAAAATATCAGCAAAGAGCAAAATGATTGACTTAAGCTCAGATACCAGACGTTCCATTTCTAAGCTCCTAGTCACATGATAAACTTTTATTTTTCTGTCCTTACTAATTTCCTAGTAAAATGCATGTCAGGACCTAACATTAATATCCCACACATCATTAATTTTAGTCTCTTGAACTCTTTAAGAATTTGAACGCAAGCGGTGGCATAATCCTTTTCTCATACAATGCTAAAACTGGCTGACATTCCCAAAATGTCTTACCTACTGTGATGGCGTAAAGTATGTCCAGAATTCTCTGCTACTACGACATCGGGTGGAGCCCAATGTCTCTCCCCTTGAACGCAGGCTGGACTTGGGGACTTGCTTGTAACAAGCATAATACAGTGGAAAGGACTGTGGGGCTTCTGAGACTAAGTCATAAAAGGCATTGTGGCTTTGTGCTTGGCTGGCTCTCCTGAATCACTTGCTCTGGGGAAAGACAGCTGACAAGCATGAGGACATTAAGCAGCCCTAGGGAGAGGAGGGGTCCACGTAGTAACAACTGGGGTGTCACCAGCAGTGTGAGTGAGCCATGTTAGAAGTGACCTTCCAGTCCCTCGAGACTTCAGAGAGTGGCAGTTCTGGCAGCAATCTTCACTGCAATCTTTGGAGTCTCAGAGCTAGAACCACCCAGCTAAGCCACCCCCAGATTCTGACCCCCAGAACCGTGAGAGTATGTCTGTGTTTCTAAACTGCTAAATCTCAGGGTAATTTGTTTAATATCAACAGGTAACTAAAACGTGTGTTTTCTGAATTGTGATTTCAGATTGTGGTACCAGTTCAGTGAAGACTAATCAATTCTTGGAATTAGGTATCTTATTCTCACCTTTCCCCCCAGTCTCTCCCAATCCACCCTGAACAAAACTGATATGAAAAACTTTTACCTGCAACGGTCTCCGTAAATACAGTATCCTCGCTGAAAATACTTGCACACGACACCATACGGACTGTCAGAGAGGTCATGCGAGTAGCGACAGTTATCTCCTTCCTTACAAACCCCATGCATGAAATACCTGTGAGAAGAAGAACCACAAAGTCAGACCTAAAAAGTCTAGAGCCAGGGAGGCCTGGGTGGCTCAGCTGGTCAACTGTCTGACCTCGGCTCAGGTCATCATCTCACGACTATCAGGCTCTGTGCTGACAGCTCAGACCCTGGAGCCTGCTTCGGATTATGTGGGTCTCTCTGCCTCTCCCCTGTTTGTGCTCTGACTCTGTCTCTCAACAATATATAAATATTAAAAAATAAATAAAAAGTCTAGAGCCAGCACTAAAAGAACCTGTGACCAGTGTATCAGTAATATACTAGTACTATTACTAGTATATAGTATACATGTAATATATTCTATTACATGTGAAATGAACATAGAACATGTGGAATTAGACTGTATGACCACAAGATTATCCATTATGGTACCACAGGGAGGCTACCTATGCATATCATATGTGCACCAACTCAGATTTAAACTTTGAGATCGGCATTAATCTTATCTTTGCAGGGGTTAAGTCTGACCACTGTTCTCCTTTTACAGTCCTGAGGAGGTAGCTTCCTGTTTTCCACTAACTTTAGCCATAATAGCAGCTCTTTTAAAAAAAAAAAAAAAAAGAAAAAAAAAAAGATAAAGAAGAACCAATGCAGACCAGAATTGGTCAGACTATTGTAGGTTTCACTTCAAGAAACCATTTTAATTCTTTCAAAGCCACGTGTGAAAATACGAAACAAAATTTGCTGCAAACAGGCAAAGGGCAATTGCTGTTAGTAGGTTGTTCCTCTGCCTTAAAGGATTGATTACGTGTGTACCTACAGCAGTTTCCAAAACACCAAGTATCACAGTAGGAATTACGACTTAGCTCCTAAGGGAACCTGGACCAGGCAGCATTGGTACCACCTGCAAATTCACTAGTAATGCTAACGTTGAGACCTTACTGCCTATGCCTATCTATAAAATCAGAAACTGGGGATACTGCAGGGTGGGAGGGCAAGCAGCAATCCATATTTCTCTAAGTGTAACTATGTGGATTAGGGGAGTAATATAGGTCTTATTTTTTTATTTGTAGAGAACCCTGACCGTGTCAGGTGAGTACAACCACCATCCCCATCCTCCATCTTTCCATCACTGACTTGTCAGGCTTTGTTTGTTTGAATTCTTTGGCCTGCGGTGCCTGGGTGGCTCAGTTGGTTAAGTGTACTTTGGCTCACATCATAATCTCAAGGTCTGTGAGTTCAAGCCCTGCATCAGGCTCTGTGCTGACACCTCAAGCCTGGAGCCTGCCTCAAATTCTGTGTCTCCCTCTCGCTCTCTGCCCCTCCCCCGCTTGCACGGTCTCTCAAAAATGACTAAAGATTTTTAAAAATGTTTAATTCTTTGGTTCTTCCTTACCAGTCTTTCTTTGGAGCACAGTATTGAAGATTTAATTTTGGAAGGCCACAATGCCTCAAATATGCATCTATGTGCAGCTGGCAGAATAAGAAAATGTGCCTATTTTGTGGGTGTAAATATGACAGGCCTTGCAGAGGACATCATTATATATCCAAGAGTGTCATGCAGTTATCTACAGCTGGTAGTAGTATAGTTAACAGAAAGCCCAAGTCCCTTGCCCACTGATGTGAACGGTATGTAGAAAATATTCAGATTTACCTAAGGAACTCTGAAGACGTTCCTTCAATTGAACTGCCCCCAAACTGAAATGTGTAAAGTTCTATTCAGTAATTACCTGCAAGTGAACCTTCTATCTGACAGCAGGTAAGATGGCAAGAATGTAACATGTTGGTGGAAACAGTTAAAATAATCAAGATACTGAAGTGCATATGACTGCGGTCCATTAACAAAATATAAAAATAGAATTGGAAGTCAAATTATAACTATGATTAACCTAAATTTCAACCGTTATTAGGTTTACCATAATCTTAACTCAGGTCTGAACTTTTGGTCAATTACAGGGCAACTTTGAGTTAAACCAGTTCTATCAGTAGATAATTTCCAACTGCATAAATGAAGACAAACATACACACCCAACACCTAAACAAGCCAATGATAATTACATTGTAATTACCACTACAGTATAATCATGCCTCAAAGCATTAAAGATAAAGTATCTAGTTGGTAATAGATTATACAGTGTCTGCCTGAATACATTTGTTTACTGTCTCATCCCAAGTGGGAATTTTCATTTTTAAACACAAGACAAAGGTTATCTATACCTTCAATATTTCTTTGGGACCAATCTTAAGTCAGAGATACAATTTTAAGTTTTAAGGCTTGATAAATCCTCTAACTATAGAGATTTCCAGCTGGGAAGGTAGCATCTAAATACTCAGGCGTAAAATTTTAGGTTTGTTTTTAAATCCCATTTGCCAAGCTTTCATTCATTCAATTGCTGCACTTGGGTTTACGACCCTCTTCACTATGTCAGATTCTGTCTTCCACCACTCCCTCCCTGACAGCTAGCTGCTGACCGGGACTCGGGTTCTTAAACCAGTTGCTTCACTAAAGGAGCTCTCCTCCCTACAACCTGCACCTTAACGTTCAGCAGGGCACTTCCTTAGCTCCTTGGCCAGACCTGCACCATCATTTACTTGCTGACATCCATGAAGGGGAAAAGCTGATCTTGAGAATCCAAAATGACAGTGAAAAGTCAACTCAAATAGACTGAGCCGGCCAGGGACTCCATCAGCAGCAGGAAGGCTCACTTGCTAGCTTTGTCATCTTTAGTCTCACCAATCTTTCTAGTTTAGAACTTGAAAAAAGGGGCAGTATGTGTGAATGAAGTAACTGCACAGGGCCTTTGTTACTACTGCTCTTGATCCCTTACATCTGCCTTCCACATCTGCCCTCTGCCCACACCCACACCACACTTGGTGACCGTACTGGTTTCTGTCCATACCTGGGGTCAGAGGTGCCCGTGAACAAATCAGTTCAGAAAGAAGGCAAGACACCTAGAGGTCATGCCACGAGAAGATTTGAAGTTAACGAGACTAATCTAGCCAGAAAACAAAGGAACAACATTTTAGGAAACCATTCCTGACAAGGTGAATATATGCAGAAAGCTACACCATATATCTGGCTCAACGAGAGGACAGAGAAAAAGAACCGCCCAGCAATGAAAGAAGTGGCTGTGGTTCAGAACTAGCAACACGGAAAGGAATTCAAGCAGACACAAAATCACCTGATACCGCGGAATCACCAGAAACACTAGAATACAAGCCCTAATGAGTTACTAAGCATTAATTTACATGGGGTTTTATTTTTCTTGTCTTTTGTACCTCAGTGGTATGAACACTACTGGTATACCCAGAATTATATGCCATCCTCACAGTGAAACGCCTCCTTACCAATCCATTTCTAAGAGACCATGATACAACAGTGTAAATTATAACAGAAAGTGGAAAAAGGCAAGCCTCTCCCCAAAACAAAACCAAAGTAAATGCTTTTTTTAATTTATTTTTTTAATGTTTCATTTCTGAGAGAGAGGGAGACACAGAATATGAAACAGGCTCCAGGCTCTGAGCTGTCAGCACAGAGCACGACGCAGGGCTCGAACCCACAAACCGTGAGATCATGACCCGGGCTGAAGTCAGACGCTTAACCAACTGAGCCACCCAGGCGCCCCTGCTTGTTTCCTTTTTAAATGCCACCACCCAAATTCACCTTGATGTCGTTGCCCAGATTAAGCCTCCTTTGGTAAAAGGCTGGGCCACATGATTTCTAAGGATCCTTTAACCTTTAACATTGTCCAGGAATAAAAACAAATATAATCAACTACAATCTACCTAACTGCTGTTTATCTCTTGGAAACCTAAGCATGTTTGCCAAAATACATTACAAAACCCCAGTATTAGCTTGTGAGGGTACAGGAGAAACAAACAATACACTCAAAGTGCCTCTAGACACTGTAACAACTTATCTGTAGATTTACAGAAATTACAGAATGAGGACTTATTTGGCATTTACCACTTAACTGGCTGGCATTTCTTACAGTGATATTTAATTGTTGATGACTGCATGTACGCCGTTTCTCAAACTAGGCTGTAAATTCCTGGTGGTTGAGGACCATGGTTTTCTCTGTTTTTTTTATGTCCTACAACACGTATACAAATAATACTTACATATTTGCTTAATAAAAACTGTAGAAGACACCTAGGTGTCATGGCAAATCAAAATGCCAGTAGCAAATTAGTTTTCCTTAATGAGCTGGGTAACTTTTTCAATGCCACCCTTTCAAAAAAACCCACATACGTTGCAAGTAATAAATTTCACAATGGATATCACAGCACTTGCATAGAGACTTCCTGGAGTAAGTTCCTTTATTTCTAAGCTATACTTGCATTTATAAAAACAAACAAAAAAGCTTTTCAAAAACAGAAATAAAAAAACACTTTTTTGTTACATTATATTCAACTGCCAAAAGTTACCTACCACTGTAGAAGAATTCTAATAAAAAGCAGTGTCTAAGTTCAAAATTACAATGTATTCTTCTAAGTATTATTTTAACCCCACACTCTCAAAGAAGCTAAAACCAATAGCCTATTTCATAATATTCCTCCAATTAAAAATATGAAAAATGGCCAGATGGGGGCAGCATAACACAGTTCTTCAAGAAAGGTATACGTAGTTAGGTTCTTCTTAAGCTGCAGAAATAGAACACAACGAGATAGAACTTTGAGAAATATATTAAGAAAGTAGTAACCAAAAAAATATACGAATGACTCAGAACAATTAAAAACAAATATCCATCAAACGGAAAGGGGGAAACAACCTGTTAAGAGGANTCTCTAAATGCTAGACATGAGAAGGAAAACAAAAACACTAAAAATACAGCACTCTCTTGCATTCAAGGGAGATTTCGCTTTCAAACACAGTAAAAATATTTATAGTACAGTGCATTTCTACGATTCCCTTGAACATCTAGCATTCATTCAATCTCTTGCTTAAGCACTAACACTTATTTAATGAATAACTGAAGGCGGTGGTGTCAAGAAACTGTCCTTTGTCTCTGCTAACTTACAAGTTTGTTCTCTTTTTTAAAATGAAAGCAGAGGAATCCTTGAGCACATGAAGCGGGGAATTTTAGGTGTGGGTTTCCCAACATCAGCTCAAGCATTAACCAAGTACAGATAATGATAAATGAAATAGGGTCCCTACTCTGAGCTCTGAGTCTGCCATAAATGAAGACATATTTGACATACTCCTATCCAGAGCAAAAAGATGTTTTTTAAAAACAAGAGATTATGTTGGTACCCAGAACAACTGAAAACAATGTCAAATATTAAAATCCAAGACAAATCAACTAACCTATACTTTTAGATCACTTTCTCCAAGTAGAAGTTACAAGTTTATATAAAAAACAAAAACGAGTACATCTAAGCCTGTAGCTTTCACACAATGCCTTTTCAA
This sequence comes from Crocuta crocuta, assembly GCF_008692635.1. Taxonomy (NCBI): domain Eukaryota; kingdom Metazoa; phylum Chordata; class Mammalia; order Carnivora; family Hyaenidae; genus Crocuta; species Crocuta crocuta. The sequence goes on along the minus strand of NW_027532820.1, from coordinate 1,582,155 downwards.
AATATTAGATTACTGAGCTGTGCAAAATTTTTAAATAACATATTATTGGTTCATGGGCAAAAAATTCCCACCAGTCCAGGGACAATCTAAGATTCACTCAAAGGTACTAAGGGCAGGCAAAAAGGAATGATTAGTCTGGTAAGCTATTTTGAATTCTGATACTATACTGGTGAGGAACCAGAAAGAACAAGGAAAGTGTCTAACAGAGGAGAAAGTGGAGTGTAGAAGTGACCATGAATTCTGTGCACTGCTGTAAAGCTGGGTTCAAGGTACAACTGCTAGATAAAAACGAGGAAGTATGGGAATTTCAGGTTGGTGATGGGTGTTCAAGACTAGACTGTACTGAGACTGGGGACGGCAAGAAAAATCAAGGCATTGTATGGAGTTCTTAAAAGAACTCACATATTCAAGAAAACATTATTTTCAGCATATAGAAGTAGACTGGGACTGCAGAGTGATGGGGCTAAAAGTTCAGGAATATAAAAGTTTACACTGGCTCTTTTATTTTTAAATGAACCAACTACCACATATAAATCAACTACAGCACTGGAGGGGAAAAAAATGGTAAACGGACCCGAATAACTGTTTCCATGAATAGGAATTTTTAAAATTCTCTTTCTTAATATACAAATGACAGAAAAAAGAAGCATCCTAAAATAGAAGCATCCTAAGATAGCTTTTATGCTTCTCCATCCCGTTGCTGAAAAGAAACGTAATTAAGCTTATTATCCATGCCTTCCATGTATCTTCAAGAAAGAGAACGCTTCAATATCGCTGTTAACACCAGGTCAGTGAGTTCTCTAGGTTATGGATATTCTTACGTATTGCATGGAAATTATCCCACTCTGGTGCAAACCGGCTTTTCAGGTGGATTTTTTTTTTTCAACCGGTAGAGAAAGAAAAGCTTCTGGTCGCTATNGAAAGAGAACGCTTCAATATCGCTGTTAACACCAGGTCAGTGAGTTCTCTAGGTTATGGATATTCTTACGTATTGCATGGAAATTATCCCACTCTGGTGCAAACCGGCTTTTCAGGTGGATTTTTTTTTTCAACCGGTAGAGAAAGAAAAGCTTCTGGTCGCTACTTATCACTTCTAAAAAAACCCAGTATAACATCCAATTAAATGCACTCATCCTTTATGTACGGTGCGATCATTTTTTCCATGCGTACACACACACGTATCTATAACCGCCATCCACTAATTATTTTTCTTTTCAAACACTTGCATCTGAGACACCAAACCAAACCGAAACCTCTCTCCTCCGGGAGCGACAAGCTCTTTGATTCCCCTTGAAAACTAAGATGCGTGTATTTCAGAAGAGAAAACATTTCGCCGCGGAAGGGGAATGCAGCGCATACAATTTCAGGAAGGGGAGAGGCACCCGAGCCCCGGCGCTCGGTACTAAGACAAAGCTCGGAACCGCCAACCTCAATAAACATACAAAGAAGAAATAACAAAAGCTACTTCTCGGGTGGGGCG
>NW_027532820.1:1569878-1580457 GCF_008692635.1 Crocuta crocuta | reverse complement strand
AAACATACAAAGAAGAAATAAAAAAAGCTATTTCTGGGGTGGGGCGGGGGGCGGGGGCGGAGAGCTGCGAGCAGACGTTACCAACGGATGACAAGCCGCCGGGCACCGGCAGCCAGGCCACCTAGCAGGGGGACGCGGCTGCGCTCCCTGGCCCCGCAGGGCTGCGGCGAGAGCACCCACCCCTCCCCGNGAGGTGACTGTGGGGATAGGGGTAGGGGAGGCCGCTGCCACCGCCGCCGCTGCCGCTCCTGCTCCTGATGGTGTGGCTGTTGTTCCGGGAGCTGCAGCCTCCGCCATTACTGTTTATCCCACACAGCAATGGCACCGGAACTTCCGGGATCACATAGTTCCGGTCCGGCTGCAGGAGGAGAAGGCGGCGAGGCGAGGGGAGGGGAGGGGATGGAGACTGGGGCGCCCGCTCGCTCCCCTCGGCTCCGCGTCGCGTCTCCGAGCGCTCTCGCGGTTCGAACTGCGGGCCGGAGCCGCAGCGCCCGCGGCCCGCCCCCAGCACCCTGATTCNGGTGGGCCCGCCCTCACTGCCCCCGCCCCCACCACTCCACATTTTGGGGACCGAGTCTGGGTTTCAAGAGTGCCGACCTAGTACTTCCCAGCAGAGGCTGATGCTATATTGGGCGGGAATTTGGAACCTCCGTTGGGATCTGGACTTTTCCCATGTACTGGCTCTACCAATTATTGGCTGAACGAACTTGGGGCTAGATACCCATTTTGAGCCTCAGTTTCCTCATCTCTAAAATGGGGATGCTAATAGGCCCTCCCTCAGAGTTGCTGTGAGGATTATATGATGTGCGTAGCAATGACTGAGCCTTGTACATAGTAAATAATAATATTCTCTATGCCTCCAATCGGTGTGATCTCTGAACCCAAGATAGTAGCATGGTAGCCAAGCAAAGTTTCGGAAGTTAGCTTATCTCTCTTATCTCCTGGTCTCCCCCCCCACCCCCGTTCCTAACCATGTGTCTTTGAGCAAGTTAATTTACCTCAGTGCTCCTGCTTTCTCTTATCTGTAAAAAAAAAATAATAATAATAAACAGTAACTTTGAAGAATAAAAAAACGGTACCCAACCCAGGTGATTGCAAAAATCAAATGGGAGTCCATGGAAAATCCTTAGCACTGTTCTTTCACACTATAGTTTAAAAGTTGATAAAGAACAAAAGGTGTCTGGAACATCCCAGCTTCTCACAACCATTTGTGAAACTATGAAAATTAGAATGTACATAATCCTGTTTCCCTGTTAATGTCCACTGTCCTCTCAGATGCTGCATATTAAATCCTGAATTTCCATAGGCAGTTTTCCATAGGCCCGATTTGCTTTTCTTCAGTCTACCTTAAGAAAGTGAAAATTCACCCTACTGGGGATCAGACCAGTGTACCTGACTGACGCAAATAATAACAGTAACAGAGCCAACAGAAAACAATGTTTCTCCCAAGGCCTCACCATGGCTGCAAAACGACTGTAACAACCCCCTTTATCTTGTCTTCTCATCCCACCCGCTTTAGTGCTCCCTCCCCCAAAGATGGAGACATGCAGTTCCCTAACTGCCCCACCTCATGACAGTACCCAATTAGGAACTGGTTCCTCTTCCGCTAGACTCTCCCCAAACCAGCTTCAAACCAGTAGGAGACCCCTCTCTACCTCCCTTCCAAGATGCCCACCATTTCTTGGCTGCGTGGTCTCCCCTGCTGTAGGCAGAATCATAAATTTGAATTTGTTGGACTACAGGCGTATTCCTGATAGTCTTTGTTGAGTTTTATCGTTTTCTAAAAAGGGAAGTGGGGGAGGGGCACCTGGCTGGCTACTAGAGAATGTGCCTCTTGATCTAGAAGTTAGTTGTGTGTTTCAGCCCCACATCGGGTGTAGAGATTAAGGGGAGGGGGGACAGAAACAAGCACAACTTTTTTATGCTAAGGAGGATCACAGTAACTTAAAGCATTCTTCTATTTTAGGGAAATTCTCTTGTTTATTACGGATTCTTTTTGTCTCCATATTGCTGCCCTCACCTGGAAAGCATTGGCACCCAGCTCAGAGCCCTCAGTGCCATACCTGGAAAGGCCATGGGCAAGAACTTCAGAAATACACCAGACCCAGTCCTAAGATGGGGTGAGGATGGGACCCAGGGCTGTCCCCAAGGTCACATGTGCCCATCCAAGCTGAGTTCTGAATTTCTGATCTTCCTGCTCAACCCTTCAGCCAAAGTGATAGTGTCAGTTTCTGCTCAAAGTCCTCCAAGTAGGGTTTCAATCAGGGTAAGTCCTTGGCAATGAATGAAAGAATTCTCTCATGTTATAAAAATTACTATGCCTTGGCTCACCATCCACACCAATAGGAATAATAAGGTTTTGTGTTATAGGGAAATGAACTCGAGTCCTCTGTTTTAGATTACTGGGAGAAAAGTTCAGCTCAAGGGCAACTCGTGCATTTCTTCACTCAAGAAATACGGATTAGTGACTGCTGTACCAAATAGCCAGCTTATTGTAGGAGCAAGGGCCTCCAGTGTGGTGTGATGTGAGCACACCAAGAACCTTCTCAGATGTCAAGGTCCAGAGGGGGGTTTGACCCCAGGCTGGGGAGGACTCCCATGGGAGCACTCATTTTATTAATCACCTCCACTGACTGGGCATCAAGGCCAGTTTAAAAACAGTTGGCAGGGACACCTGGGTAGCTCAATCAGTTGAGTGACTCGGGCTCAGATCATGACCTCACTGTGAGTTCAAGTCCCACGTCAGGCTCTATGCTGACAGCTCGGGAGCCTTAAAACCTGCTTTGGATTCTGTCTCCCCACCCCAGCACCACCAACCCTGCCCCTGCCTTGCTCATGCTGTCTGTCTCGCTCAAAAGTAAACAAACATTGGGGTGCCTGGGTGGCTAAGTCGGTTAGGTGTACGCCTTCGGCTCAAGTCATGATCTTATGGTTTATGGGTTCGAGCGCCACATCGGGTTCTGTGCTGACAGCTCAAAGCCTGTAGCCTGCTTCAGATTCTGTGCCTCCCTCACTCTCGATCTCAAAAATAAATAAGCATTTAAAAAATTTTTAAAGTAAACAATTAAAAAAAGAAAAAAAACTCTCGGCAGGCACAAGGGAAGGAAGAGTCCCAAGAAAGGACACGGTGGGCATCTCCTTCATAATTTTGCACAAAGCTATTATCATTTCTTGAGCACAGTGATCGTATTTATTAAAATGAAAATGTTGCACAGCTTGACAAGGAGGGTACAGTGAATTGGTCAGGAGAACAGGAAGCTTAAAGTCCGACTGGAGTGGAAAACCCAGGTGACCCAGGAATCACGAGAGAACACAGTAGTTGTGTAACATCAGGCAAGTTATGGCCTCAGTTTCCTCTCTGGTGAAATACTTTCCTTATAAGCATCCAGTGTGTTAATATATGTTCACAGGACACTTGCTGGCCTTCCTAAATGCTAGATAATTACTTGCTATTGTTTCCATTGATGTTGTTAGGATATTAAAATAGGTTTTTCAAATGTGGCATATTTGAAAATACAGGATGCCCAGTTATGTCTGAATTTCATTTTTAAAAATGGGGGTGGGCACCTCAGTGGCTAAGTCAGGTGGGTGTCTGACACTTGATTTCAGTTCAGGTCATTATCTCAAGGTTCGTGGGCTCCGGGTCTGTCCCTCCCATGCACACTCTCTCTCAAAATAAAGTGAACTTTAAAAAAAAAAAAAAAAAGAGCTCACTTAAAAAATTCTGAAGTTCTATGCCCAACACGGAGCTTGAACTCACAGCCCCCAGGTCAAGAGTTGCATACCCTGCTGACTGAGCCAGTCGGGCACCAGTAAGTCTGAATTTCAGATAAATACATTGGTTTTTCCATATAAGTATATCCCAAATATTGCATGGTATACATTTATAGTTAAAAAATGATTCACTGTCGGGGCGCCTGGGTGGCTCAGTTGGTTAAGCACTGGACTTCAGATCAGGTCACACTCTCAAGGTTTTAGGGTTCAAGCCCTGAACTGGGCTCTGTGCTAACAGTTCAGAGGCTGGAGCCTGCTTCTGAGTCTCCCTCTCTCCGGCCCTTCCCCACTTGAACTCTGTCTCTCTCACAAATAAACATTAAAAAAATTTACAAGAAAATGATTCACTGTCTGAACTTCTTGTGTAACTAGTCCTCCTGTACTTTACCTGACAGTTTTCAAAGTGATGGGTGCAGTCTGGGTCTGAGGAGCCAGAGAGGTGGAGGGGCCCCACAGGGGTAGCCAAGTGTCCTTGGCTTCACACAGGATTGAAATCAAACGTGAGCTAGCAGGAAGTGAAAGTAGAGTTTACCGTAGACAAGATTTATTGTAGACAACCTTATTGTGCACAAGATATATAGACAGACATACGGACAGAGAGGCCGGGAGACTAGGAAAAGAGCAGAGTCTCAGCTTTACTTGGGGTCTGGGGTTTTTACTGGCAATTGTGGTCGATGCGCGTGCCCTCTTAGGCATCCGGGAACTGGCCAGAGCCAAGGACAGGGTCTAGGTGTCATGGAATCCCTGAAGCCAGCGGTCTTGGGGTCAAGGTTATGTGGAGTCAGTGGTCTCGGAGAATGTTTGAGGTCCCCAGCCTCTTCCAATGTTATCCAAAGATTTCATTACTTCTTTATCCCTTACAAGGAAGACATCTGTCATTTGCTGNTCCCTAGCAAGAATAGAAGCTGGAAAAGGAGCAAAGGGAGAAAACATCCCCCGCCTCCGTGGGGTCTCTTTAGTTTCTCTGTCTCAAAGCTTTTATCCTTTTTTTTTTTAAGCCTTTTTTGCCTACCTTATCTACTTTGAGCCTCACAGCAGGCTTTGCAGTGGGACAAACAGATTACTTTGCCTTTTTCAATCTGACAAGGTAAGGTAGAGACAGGCACTGATACCACGCAGGATTACACAGCCCTTGAGCTCCAGAGCAGAGCTTAGGGCTTGAGGAATTTGACCTTGTGGTCTGGAAGTCAGGTCCTGCCCCAAGGGAGCTTTTCATTTGAAAGGGAGACCAGACCTGCAGACTAGACACTGCTTGTCCCTCTGTGCTGAGTGCCACAAAGCTAAAGAGAAAGATAGTCCTGTCACCCTGACATGACACCTTGACCTGTGAGCTCTCAACTTTAGCTGTACATGACTGGCTTTGGCTTAGGTCATGTTCGACGGTTCAGGCCCCATGTCAGGCTGTGTGCTGACAGCTGAGAGCCTGGGGCCTGCTTTGGATTCTGTGTCTCCCTCTCTCTGCCCCTCCCTTGCTCACACACACTCTCTCACTCCCAAAAATAAACATTTTAAACAATTTAATAAAAAAATTTAAGTAACAATTTAAGTAATGACTTGATCACTGTACAGTTTATATTCTCAGGGGTCAACGGGTTCCTGCCTTTTTAAGTGCCCTCTCCCACAATTTACAAATTATTTTGCAATAATGCTGTGTTAATTTTTGGTTTACATAAAAATTAAGAACAATGAAGTCACGTGACTCAAATAGTTGTAAAAGTAGGGAAAGGCAGGACAAAGATTCTCTTGGGCCAAATTCTACTCAGGCTCCCCTGAACTCAGCTAGGCCTCAGTTTTTGGACTCTCACATTCATCCCTGCATTGATGGTCTAATTTTAGCAAGAATCCTGGGAAAATGGTTTAGCCAGAACCCTCCACCCTCCATTTCTGATCAGGCTCCTCATCTTACACCCTCCCTTAGGTTGAAAGGACTTCAACCACCTCCATTTTGACCTCAAGACTGTAATTTCTTACTGATTAAATTCTCCTTTCCAGCTTATCTCTTAACTCAGACAAAGGACCCTTCGGGCAAAGCATCCCCTGCTGGGAACCAAAACTACCTCCTCAAGCCAGCAAGACCTCACCCACAATTGACCTCTCCCAAGACTATGATGGACCTGACCAGTAGCCACTGACCTCTGTCCCAGTTTCCTTATATAAACCTAGAAGTGGGGCGGCTGGCTGGATCAGTGGGTAGAGCAGGCAACTCTTGATCTCAGGGTTGTGGGTTCAAGCCCCACATTTGGCCATAGAGCCTACTTAAAAAGCAAACAACCTGGAAGTATCTTCAGCACTTTGGAGACTTCGGATGTCCCGTCTTCGTGGTGTTGCCCTTACTGAAATAAATTCCTTATTTATCTTTGTTTTTTTAACGTTCACTTATTTTTGAGAAAGAGAACGTGCGAGCGGGAGAGGGCCAGGAAGAGGGAGACAGAGGATCTGAAGCAGGCTCTGTGCAGTGGGTGCAGAGCCTGATGCAAGGCTTGAACCCATGAACCATGAGATCATGACCTGAGCCGAAATCAAGAATTGGCCGCTTAACCAAATGAAGCCACCCAAGTGCTGCTCCTTATTTAATTTTCTTTAATGTTTTTTTTTTTTTTAATTTTTGAGAGAGCACACATGAGAGTGAGGAAGGGGCAGAGGGGGGACAGAGGATCAGAAATGGGCTCAGGGCTGACAGCAGGGCGCCTGATGTGGGGTTCCAACTCATGAGATCATGACCTGAGCTGAAGTCGGACACTTAACAGCCTGAACCACCCAGGTGCCCCAGCTTCTTTGTTTCACCACTGTTGTGGTTTAAAGGAGGGTTCAGACCCACTGGCCAACAAAGAATTTTTGAGACGTTTTCAGTGCATAAGGGAGTTTCTGTTAAAGTGCGGGGACAGGACCCGGAGGGGGTGGGTAGAAACAGCCTCACTGGGACAATGAGGAACAATGGATTATATCCTTGGGAGCTGGGGGAGGAAAAGGAAAGACCTAGGAAATTTCCAAAAGAATTTTCATGCTAAAGAAGACTCACGCACAGGACCCCGAGGCCTGGCTACCATCAGGCTGAGGCTGCTTTTCCCTGTAGCAAGGCCGCCTCTGCCTTTGGATGGTCAGCCGCAGGTGGCCGCCGCACCTGGTCTGCCTGGGCCCTGGGAGCCAGCTGCACACGGCCCTGTCTACAAGGTGACCACCCTGGCTTGCCTTCAGCCAGAGTCGGGTTAGGTCAGTTTAGCCAAAGCGCCCCTGATGCCTGCTGCGGCGGTCTCTTCAATTTCCCACCCACCTAACCCACCCCGCTCGCGTTTTGCTGCTTGGCTGTAAACTGCCAGCTCCTCAAGCTGTGTTTGCAGCGGAGCCCAGGCTCCCCCGGCAGCAAGCCCCCCTAAGACGGCTCCCCCCTCACAGAAGCCACCCCTGCCCTGCTTCTCCTTCCCGAGCGCCATGGCACCGTTTTCCTTCCACAGAATGTTATTTTTTCTTCAACAGCTATCAAAAGGTCACGAGCTAGACCCCAAGATCCGGCCTGTACCGCGCACCTGCTTGTACTCACAAACCGTTGTCTTACGTTTCCCACTAAGCTCTTCCTCCCGACTTTTCCCCTAACGCAGGCCAGTGAAACCCGGACGCTCCCCCCACCCCCCCCGGAGATGGCAATGGCCGGACGAAATCGCCTACCTACCCAGACCACCCAGCCCGTTTGAGCCACACCTGACTCGCGGCTGCGTAGACCGCCAGTGGAGGGACCTCTGGGAAGAAGTACAATCACCTGTGCCTCATTAGAATACTAAAATCTCCGCCCAGGGAGGAGCCTCGGCCTCATTTGCATAACATGCAAAGTACCCGAGTAGGTGTATTTCCGACCCTCACGGCCGCCTCTCCTTAGGAGGACGAGCCTTCCCAATCTAAATATTCATCCTAACCCTAAACCAAAGGAGCCTATGCACCCTCTCTCCAGGAGTCGCAGCTTTGGAAGCTNGAGGACGAGCCTTCCCAATCTAAATATTCATCCTAACCCTAAACCAAAGGAGCCTATGCACCCTCTCCAGGAGTCGCAGCTTTGGAAGCCATTCCGCAGGAGCTCCTTCTCTGCTGAAATACAAGTTTTCTTTGTGCAACAACTCAACCCAGTGTCGTTTCTGACTCACCTAGGAGTGAACTCCTGTAGGTTGGGTTGCAAAAAACTTATATCTCCCAGTCCATTCTCTGGGTCTCCCAGCTCTTCCCCCTCCTACAGGCAACCACTGCTTTGTTAATTTGTATATCTTTCCAGAGCTATCTTATCCATATTCAAGTAAATGTCTAGGTTTTTCCTCCTCTTGTATATAAAACTAGCGGCAGGCTATACACCTCCCTCCTCCCCCAACCTAAACAGCAATATATTTGGAGCTCTTTCCAGAACAGAACCTAAAGGAAACCTTTATTCTTTTTTATACTTGCATAGCTCTCTGCTATGTGGATGTATCCCATCATTTATATGGCCCTTTCCCCTGTTAGGAATAACTGGTGAAGTTTTCAGTCTTTTAGCAAAATAAACAGTGCTTGAATTGATTACATTTTATGTAGATTTTGCACAGGGGAGATTAGGTCTGTAGGATAAACTAGAACTTGCACTGCCAGGTCAAAGAGCAGGGACATTAGCCAGGTGTTATGAAAACGTCCATACAGTCCTGACGGGGGAAACAAAGACAAGACAAATGAGAAGTTTAATTTTCTCACTGCCCTACAGCCCATTGCCAAGTCCTTAAAACAGAGTGACCTTCCTCTGAGGGAAAAGACTATCGTAGCCCGACTCCCCAGGATCCTCTAAGTCTACTTGAACATGTAAAACTTCCTTTGGAAACTTTATCTCCAGCCCCAAAAGATAGATGTTGGCAACGTATTCCAAACTTATGGCCCCCTGATATACATCTGAAGGGTCTCATGACTGAGGTTTTACTAGACAGCAATTAATGACCTTTTCCTAACAAGAACTAGCCCCTCAAGGTTCTGGAAACCTTGTTTCCAAAATTCCCCAGAGACTTAATGCCAACCTGAATGTATATACTCAGTCCCCCATTACACCGCTGTGCAGCTCTTTTTGCCCACATGTCCTGTTCCTGTGCTTCAATAAAACCACCATTTTGCAAATAACTAAATAAACAAAGGTAAAAAAAAAACAAACACCACCATTTCACACCAAAATTGTCTCAAGAATTCTTTCTTGGCTATGGGCTCCAAACCCCAACACTTCAAACCACATCAGTCCCACCAGCAATATATACGGAACAACTGTTTGTAAACACCCTCACCAATCCCACAAGCCACCAAATTTTTGGCTATTTGCCAATCTGATGGGGAAAATAACACGTCAATATAGCTTTTTGCGGGGGGGGGGGGTGCCTGGGTGGCTTAGTCGGTTAAGCGTCCGACTTTCGCTTAGGTCATGATCTCGCGGTTCGTGGGTTCGAGCCCCGCGTCGGGCTCTGTGCTGACTGCCAGCTCAGAGCCTGGGGCCCGTTTCAGAGTCTGTGACTCCCGCTCTCTCTGACCCTCCCCTGCTCACACTCTCTCTCTCTCTCTCCTAGAAATATACATAGCTTTTGTTTTTTATTAAAGATTTTGAGTAATCTCTACACCCAACGTGGGGCTCAATCTCACAACCCTGGGACCAAGAGTCACACACTCTACCGACTGAGCCAGCCAGGACCCCTGGTGTCTAATTTTTTAAATTCTCGCATTTTTATTTTTAAATGTCTAACATTTTGGAGGAACCCTCAGACTTCCATCTGCATACAGTGTTCGGAGCTCTTTCGCCTCAGCATTTAGGTCAATGCCTGGGTCTGATTAGGAGCTCAAAATATTTGTCTAGGAAAGCAAATGGATAGATAAACCAATGAAGGATGTGTGCATCGGGCAAATTTAGATGTGTAGGACCTTACCTTGGCCAAGTTTTCCTTCCAGCTTTGTCGAGACAGGAGCTGAAGTTTCAGGAAAAGAAGAAAGGAAATTTGCAGGTAACTCAGCACCTCTTTAAATAGCTATCAGCCCTCTCACTCCAAAGAGCCTTCCGGCTGACCAACTAGAGTTCGCTCCTGGAGGGAGGGGCAAAAAGTGCTAATAGGCTTCCAACTTCCTCTCTTGCTTTTGCTACTGGCACGAGCTGAAAACAATGGATAAATCTCCAAATGAACAGAACGGGCTGGGTGCCCCTGTGAATAGAAAAAAGATAAACTTTATTCTAGAAAATGGCTCCTAGTAACCATTTAAAATACCAAGACATTATAGTTAGAAAAATCTCGTCTGCTTTCTTTGCCTTCTTGATTTTGTGGGTGCACGGGGTGTGGGGTGGGGAAGCAGTTAGAAGTTGCAAAGGAAACAATGCCTAAGGCCTGAGACCTCAGAGGGCCGCCTAATCACCATGGAAATGACCCATNATTCCCCCAGTCCTATTTGGTTAACAAGCCGGATTTTGTCTTTTGTCTTTTTAAGAACAAGCCTCTTCCAGATACAGCCTACAGGCCCCGCAGTCCTAGGGGATGATAGAATCAGCGAATACAGTCATTTATTCATTCACTTAGATGGGTTCATCAGGGAAGTCTTTTCTAAGATGATATTTGAACAGAGACCTAAAGGATGAGAAAGGGTAAGCTATGTACAATTCTATAGGTCACGGGGGTCACTGGGTACAGAAGTTTTTTTGGGGGGGCTTGGCTGATGTGATCAGGGAACTGCTGAGTACAGCGCCTAGAGCCCAGTGAGCCAGACTGAGTGGTCGGAGATGAGAGAGCATAAGGCAAGCTGATACCCTGCAACCCCTCCCCCCCGCCACCACCCCCCC
>NW_027532820.1:1519439-1569750 GCF_008692635.1 Crocuta crocuta | reverse complement strand
ACAAGTGTGACATTCCTCAGGCACTCCCAGCTGCCCAAGAACAAAGGAAAGAGGAAAACAAATGGTTAACTGATAGCGATCCTAGTCATGCGGGACCAGAGTCTCCGACAGTTTACAAAGGTCTTAGTAAATGGCAAGAAAAAGGCAATCTTAACCAACAGCCTAATCTCCAAAAACCTACAGACTCCCTATCCTGGAGCCCCAACAGTACCCTTCCCTCCATAGTGATGTGGGGGAGAAAGGCAGGAAGGAAATGGCAGATGAAATTGAATTTCCTGCCCACCTGCAGCCCATTGACAAATACTTGAGGCAGGCAGAGTAAAATATTCTTCCAGGAACTCCCTACTGTCTTAATGTTAATGCTTTGCTAGAGAAAAAAAAAAATGACCTTAGCTTGACAATAGCTAGGCCTCCAGTATCTAAGGAGTCATCTTTAGCATATGAAAGTCTTTCCGGAAGACTCCCTTCGGCCTTTACCTCCCCCAACTCCATAGTTCGTCGCCAGTCCGTCTTCACAACTCCAGCGTAGCTCTTTCTGCCCAAGGGTCCTGTCTTCTTGCTTTTTGCACCAAAGACATCTCGACCGTTCCGGAGCCATTAGCTCCGGACCCCATGCCACTCCAAAACCACCTGAGAAGGGCAGGCAGGCTAGAGAGCAACGGTGGGCGCTAGTGCCCTGGGGAGCCCATTCTTCTCGACACCTCTGTGGCCGGGGCGCAGGGGTGCATGAGCACCTCCCTCCGGGGGTCCCAAACAGACCAGGCTCGGCGCTTCGCCGCTGACAAAATCCAAAGGCACAGGGACCAGTGGCGGTGACACAAGAAAGGATTTTATTTCGGTGAGGCCGACACCGGGAAGACAGCAGACTCGTGTTTCAAAGACAGTCTCCCAAGTGCTGAAAATTCTTCCAGGATCGTGTAAGGGAAAAGGACAAAGGTTGGGTACATGCAGCTGGGCCGTACATCTGTACGGTCCGTCACTGTCTCGGGGGAGGTCAGTCGTGGGGGGAGGGGGCTCTTGCTGACTCAGGGCAGTTCTTATCACTTCTGGGGGTAGTAGTTTCGGTTCTCAGCAGGGGATGCTTTGCTCGGCAGGGTCCTTTGAGTTTAGAGATAAACTGGAAAGAACTTAATCAGTAAGTAAGTAAAGACAGGTCAAGATGGAGAATAACTTAATCAGTAAGAAAGTATAGACAGGTCTAGGATGAGGGATGCCTGGGTGTCTCGGTTAAGCGTCCAACTCTAGATTTCGGCTCAGGTCGTGATCCCCTGGTTTGTGGGTTTGAGCCCGCTGACTGTGCTTGGGATTCTCTTTCTCCCTCTTTCTCTCTCTCTCTCTCTCTCTCCCCCTCTTTTCTCCCTCTCAAAATAATAAACTTATTTTAAAAAATGGAGGTGGTTGAAGTCCTCATTTACTTGGAGTATCAGTTAGGTGTGACTACCAACCAAGTGGAAGTTATCCAGCCCTGTGAGCCTACGCTGAGGCAGTGGGCATGTCCGGATGGTGACTGGAAGGGAGGAGGCAGAGGGGTGCTGTGGGGGAGGAGTTAGGGGCATGTGGCAAGCTTGCTATGAAGGCACAGACACGAGTTGTGTCTTTCCACAAAGTCAGGTTTATTCAATCACAAAGCAAGGTTAACATAACTGTAAAGCAGGATCAGGATTTCAGGTTCAGGTATCTTTCATGAGATACCTTGGCTTCATACACAGCACGCAAAGCACAGTACAGAGTCACACAGCAGGTGCCTGGGGGGCTCTGTCAGCTGAGACTCCCACTCGATTTCAGTTCATGATTTCGCAGTTTGTGGGTTCGAGCCCTGTGTCGGGCTCCATGCTGTCAGCACAGAGCCTGCTTGGGATTCTCTGTCTCCTGCTCTTTCTGAAAATGGATGAATAAACTAAAAAAAAAAAAAAAAAGTGACACAACAAACAAGATACAATGATGGGTAAGAAGTTAATGAACCAAACTCAAAGAAAGTCAGTCCATGAGCATGCCCCTGAGATGAGGGCTCTGTCTGGTCCAGGTGAATTCTTGGTGCTCACTGCATATTTTGTTCAAGCAGTAGAGGACCAGAGGGTCACCTCTGTGTTTAGAGGTCGAGGGGACAGAGCCTGTGGTGGCAGCTGCCTTGGCAATAGGGTCAGATGTGGAAGGGCCGGTGTCCCAGAAGCCCGACAGCTTGCTGCAGAAACCCTCCCTTTATAAAGGAGTTTGCTGAATCTTTAGCCTTCCGGACCTCTTTTGGTTCTAGTGGTTATCGGCTCTCAGTTCTTCCAGGCTCTCTTGGTTTTGCTGGTTATCGGTTCTGGATGCTACCAGTATGTTCTGGTTCTACCGATATCTATTCTTGGCTCATAGCCCTTGGCTGCCTTCCAGATTCATTATGTCACTGCTTGGCATGAGTTGCTACTTGACATGAGTAACTCCATCTTCCTCTCTGCAGGGCCATACAGACCCTTTTTCACCCTTGGATAATCACAGATGCAGAGTGTCTATTCAGCTTTCTGTCTGCTTCTGCTCCTGGCTTCATACTTATCAGGGAGCTTTGATCCAAAGGATTACAGCCATGCATTCTGGATTTGTAGTTATTATGGAGGAAGAAAAGAAAAACGTTTCTTCTATGCTCTTAGATTCAGTAACTAGGGCTTGTGAATTAAATTGACAAAAGGCCTTAATAGGAGAAAAGGACTTATTTCATAAGCATAAGGGGAACCACAAAAGAAGTAGTTGGCTCCCAGGGTGCCTGGCTGGCTCAGTTGGAAAAGCATGCGACTGTTGATCTGGGGTTTGTAAATTTGAGCCCCGCATTGGGTGTAGAGATTACTATGAATAAATAAATAAACAACCTTAAAAAGAAGAAGTAGCTATAACGGAGGACCGTGGGGGAGGAGAAGGGGGGAAATATGGGGGAGAGGGAGGGAGGCAAACCATGAGAGACTGTTGAATGCTGAGAACAAACTGAGGACTGATGGATGTGTGGGGGAGGGGGGAGATGGGCATGGGGGAGGGCACTTGTGGGGATGAGCACTGGGTGTTATATGGAAACCAACTTAACAATAAACTTTGTAAAAAAAAAAAAAGAAGTAGCTGGCTACTTAAATGGTTAAAGTTAAAGGCTTATATATCTAACTTAGTAGGGAAAAGAGGAGGAGACAAACTTCTTTGGGAAAAACCAATAGGCTTCTTTAGGAGAAACAAATGGGTGTTAGGAACAGATGGGAGATAAGAAAGTTTGTGATAATGTTTGTCTATACAGGTACGCATAGTTTCTCTGTCCTCTCAAGGGCCATAAAGGAGATTTATGGTAGCCTCATTTCCCAGAAGTTGCTTTTAGTCAGTAGGAGAAACACCGAAAAGCTTTTTTCTTCATCTGTTGAGTCTCAAATGTCTTCATCTTAAAAGAATCTTTCTATCAACTCCGAGGTTCTGAGCGAGTCCCCACATCCTCAACATATATCTCACAGCATCTTCTGCCTGTTGTCCCAAAACTAAAAATGCATGTGTAATTGATGGAACACACCAGTGCTCTCGGATAGGAAAGCTGGGCAGAGAATCCTTGCATTCATACATCTTAATAGGGCTGGGACCTGAGCTGCCAGAACACCCCCCGCAAAGAGCAGTGCACAGTGCGGACCACCTGCCCCTCGGCCTGCCGGGGGGGATGTCCCCAAGCCAGCCTATTTCAGCCTGGTGCTTGTAGCCACCTGCTGCTTCCCCCAGCACTGACCCAGCTCCCAGAGCACCAGTTCCCCATTTAGGCACCACTAGCATGCCCAGAGGCTGCCCATCCCTTCCCCACCCCTCTCTCTCCACACAATGTCCCTGTGCCCGAGTCCTGGTCTTTTCCCTGCTAAAATCCACTCCCAGTTTGCCCACTTCCCTCGCCTCCACCGCCGCTACCCTAAGCCAAGGCACAGCTACTTCTTGCCGGCTTGTGTCAGTGGCCTTGTAATAGGTCTGTGGGCACCTATCCTCGTCCTTTCCAATCCATGCCCTGCACTGACGCCTGTGATCTACCCAATCTAAGGATGCTTAGGTCAAGGGCGCCTGCCTGGCTCAGTCGGTGGAGCCCTGGCTCTTGATTTCGGGGTTGTGAGCTTGAGCCCACATTGGGTGTAGAGAGTACTTAAAAATAAAATCTTGAAAAAGAAAATAAAGATGCTTCTGTCATTCTCTTGCTTAAAACTTTTAATAATTTTGAGTTACTTTTCAAATAAAAAATTTCGGGGGGGGCGCCTGGGTGGCTCAGTCATCTGAGTATCCAACTTCAGCTCAGGTCATGATCTTGCCGTCCATGAGTTCAGGCCCTGTGTGCTGACAGCTCAGAGTTTGTGTGTCCCTCTCTCTCTGCCCATCCCCCACTCATGCTCTGTTCTCTCTCTCAAAAAAATTTTTAAAAAACATTTAAAAAGCTTTTAATTTAGAATAAAAATGTTAATATGATCTATAGAGGCTTGTTTGGACAAATTGTAGGCCCCTCCCCGATTCATATGTTGAAGCCCTATCCCGCAGTACCTCAGAATGTGGCTGTATTTGGAGAAAGAGCCTTTAAAGAGGTAATTAAGGTTAAACAAGGTCATTGGGGTGACCCCTAATCCAGTGTGACTGGTCTCCTTACCAGAAGAGGAGCTTAGGACACAGACACGCACAGAGGGCAGGCTTTGTGAAGACACAGGGAAAAGACAGCCATCCTCAGGCCATGCCAAGGAGAGAGGCCTCAGAAGAACCCAAGCTGTTCCTTTTTCTGGAGCCGTGAGACAAGACATTTCTATGAGGTTACCCAGTCTGCAGGACTTTGTTATGGCAGCACTAGCAAGCCAACACAACTGCTACTTACCCCTCCACCTCCAGGTCTCTGCAAAGCTCCCTTTTCTCAGTTTCTAGAACTTGCTTTGCTCCCTCCCACTAGGTGGCTTTTCCAGGCCATTTCCAACCTTGTCTCCTTCGCCCATTCCCCCTACAGAAGCCAAATGCATACGGCTTTCTCAGCATCCCTTCTAGCCAAAGACAGCTGTGCGGTTGACTCTGGCCAATGTGCTGTGAGAGCAGACTGCTGGAAACTTCTGGGAAAGGTCTCCTGGGGTGCCTGGGTGGCTCAGTCGGTTAAGCATCCAACTTTGGCTCAGGTCATGATCTCACGGTTCGTGGGTTTGAGCCCCACGTCGGGCTCTGTGCTGACAGCTCAGAGCCTGGATCCTGTTTGGGATTCTGTGTCTCCCCCTCTCTGTGACCCTTCCCTGCTCATGCTCTCTCTCTCTCAGAAATAAATAAAACATTAAAAAATAAAAAAAAAAAAAAGAAAAGAAAACCATCTTGATCTCTGGAGCTGGGCTGATAAAAGGACAAGCCTGAAAACAAGATCTAATGAATGAAGAAGAAAAGTAGAGAGGAGAAAGAACCTGACTCCTTAAAGACAGTGTGGGGTGGGGCTCTTGGGTGGCTCAGTCAGCTGAGCATCTGACTTTGGCTCAGGTCATGATCTCACATTTTGTGAGTTGGAGCCCCACATGAGGCTCACTGCCGTCATCACAGAGCCTGCTTCAGATACTCTGTCCCCTTCTGTCTCTTTACCCCTTTCCCCAACTTGGAGCCTCTCTCTCAAAGATAAATAAAACATACATATATACATACATAAATAAAGATGGTGTGTTGGGGCGCCTGGGTGGCTCAGTCGGTTAAGTGTCCGACTGCAGCTCAGGTCATGATCTCACGGTTCATGGATTCAAGCCCCGCGTCAGGCTCTGTGCTGACAACCAGCTCAGAGCCTGGAGCCTGTTTCGGATTCTGTATTTTCCCCTCTCTCTGATCCTCCCCTGCTCATGCTCTCTCTCTCACACACAGAAATAAATAGAACATTAAAAAAATAACAAAAAAAAGATGGTGTGGAGCAATTGGACCAGTGCCCACAGCCACCACCCCCATACTTCTTGTGTGAAAAAATAAACTCCAGTGGTTTAAGCCACCAGCTGTCAGATTCTGTGTTTCTTGGAGCCAAAAGCATTTATAACCAATATATGATTCAAGACTCTGCATGTGCTATTCCCTCTTTCTAAAATGCTGTTTCCTGCTCTCTTCAACCTTCAGATCTCAGAGGAGTGCCACTTTCCTGGGGAAACGTTCTCTAGACTTCTAACCAAGTCCAACCCCCTGTGATCTGCTCTCACACTCCAGTCCCCCCTCCTCCATAACATCTCTCATGTTTGCTTGTGTATGATGATTTGAAGGTCCTTCTTACCCCTTCCCATAAGCTCTCGAGATCAGGGACCATATATATTTGTTTACTGTTGTAGCTCCAATGTCGATCACACTCGATACGTGCAGAGTGAATGAGTAAATGAACTAACATCAAGCAGGCCCAATGTCAAGGGCATGCATTCCTTCAAACTAGAATAGTGTTTGGCACATCATCGCAGTTCCATAAATACATGTCTAATGAGCAAACGAAAGGATGGGTGGGTGCTGGGGTGCAAAGATGAAAAGAAATAGCACTTGTCTTAGAGGAGCTTGGAACGGAAGAGGCGAGGCAGACCCCAAGGCAGAGCACTTTACTGGAGAATGTACGGATGTAGAGCCGTCTGTCAGGAGCAATCAATTAACTCAGAGAAGCAGCCTTTGAGTTGGGCTGATTAGGAGAGAGGGTAGGGGCAGGCAAGGTGCAACCGGAGTTGAGTTTTAAGGGAGCCGAGCCAGCGTGTGTGCCCTCGCTGCGGATTGCGGAAGCCGGGGCACGGAGCTGACGGACCGGATGGTGCGGGAGGGAAGCTGGGAGCAGCTCTGTGTTCCCTGATGGAGCATAAAGTCCTGGGCAGGANGGGTCCTGCCGGTAATGGGGAGCCCTGGAAGGTTTTGGGGCAGGTGCCTGGCAGGCTCGGTCAGATCACCTTCTAGCAGTGGAAGAAAGAGAGCTCTGAGTCCTGAGGCTGCCGGCCTTGACATTGTTTTCAACCCTCCTCGCTGGGACGTGTCCAAGTGCAGGCAAGGTTTCTACACACAGGTTGTTTTGAAAAACATATCAACCTTGTTAACGGAGTCAAGTAAACAGGTCCAGATCATTCACCTGAGACTTGGGCACCTGCCCTGTAGGCTCTCCACCCCAAGCCAGATCATGATACCGAATGTCTTTATTTTGGTTTCATACTTTTTTAAGTTTATGTGTTTATTTGAGAAAGAGAGAGATAGAGAATCCCAAGCAGGCTCCATGTTGACAGTGCAGAGCCCGATGTGAGGTTTGAACCCATGAACCTCAAGATCATGACCTGAGCCGAAACCAAGAGTCAAATGTTCAACTGACAGAGCCACCCAGGAGCCCCGATACTGGGTGTCTTTAAAATCCATGGGGACCTCCCTGACCTCTTCCACACCTTCATCGTCAGTGGACTTCTCCTTCCTTCTTTCTTTCCTCCCTGCCTCCCTCCTTCCCTTCCTTCTCTTCCTTCTTTCTTTGCCCAAGATGCCATCTCTAGAGTTTACAGGCCTCTCCAGGCCTCTCCAGCCGCCATACTCACTCTACCTCTGTCCGTTGTTTCTGCAGCCCAATCTCTGACCATAACCCACATCTCCTCTCCGACACTAGTAGCGACACACTGCATCATCTAGTAGCGCTTTCAGGGACAACCCATCTTGCGAGCCCAGGACCCCCAAGAAATGCAATTTGCTGTAAAATCTTTCTTGGTCACCAGATCCTCCCCTCAACCAATGACTTTAAGTAGAAAGCTGGCTGATCCCACTTGATCAGAATCGGCAGTGGAGATTCTGTTTCAACACTGCATTTGAAGAGTAAAAATGCATGTTGTGACCTCAGTGTCCATCGACAGAGAAGTGGATAAACAGAATGTGGTATGTGCGTGTGATGGAATGAATAGTATTCAGTCTTAAAATGGAATGAAATTCCAGGCTCCAACATGGATGAACCTTAAGAACAAAGGATAAGTTCGTTTTAAGAACTAAGTTAGATAGGACTAAGGATAATCATACTAAGGACAAATACTGCGTGATTCCACTGGCATGAGGTATCTAGACTAGTCATGTTCGTAGAGACAGAGATTAGAATACAGCTTGTCGGGAGTAAGGGAGACTAGGGAGAGCTGTTTAATGGCTCCAGAGTTTCACAGTCGGTTACGTTTCCGACTTCGGCTCAGGTCATGATCTCACAGTTTGTGAGTTTGAGCCCCATGTAGGGCTCTTTGCGGTCAGCATGGAACCTGCTTCATATCTTTTGCCCCCTTCTCTCTCTCTGCCCCTCCCCTGCTCCTTCTCTCTCGCTCTCTCTCAAATAACTAAATAAATAAACTTAAAAAAATGGGTGCAGAGTTTCATGATGGCTGCACAATGTGAATATACTTGAGACAGCTAAGTGAGCACTTCGACATGGTTAAGATGGTAAATTTTATGTTTATATATACTTCAACCCAATTTTTAAAAAAATTTTAAGATTTTATTTTTAAGGGGTGTCTGGGTGGCTCAGTTGGTTAAGACTCCAACTTTGGCTCAGGTTATGATCTCGCAGTTTGTGAGTGTGAGCCCCACATTGGGCTCTCTGCTGTCAGCTCAGAGCCTGCTTCAGATCCTCTGTCCCCCTCTCTCTACCCCTACCCTGCCTGCTCGCTCTCTCTTTCTTAAAAATAAATAAACATTTTTAAAAAAGATTTTAAAAAAAAAATTGTAAGTAATCTCTCCACTCGGGGCACCGAGGTCACTCAGTTGATTAAGCGTCTGATTTTGGTTCAGGTCATAATCTCAAGGTTCGTGAGTTTGAGGCCCGTGTTGGGCTCTGTGCTGACAGCTCAGAGCCAGGAGCCTGTTTTGGATTCTGTGTCTCCCTCTCTTTCTGCCCCTCTCCCTCTCACACTCTGTGTGTGTGTGTCTCTCTCTCTCAAAAATAAACAAACATAAATTTTAAAAAATGTTTTAACGTAATCTCTCCACCCAACATGGGGCTCGAACTTACAACCCTGAGATCAAGAGTCACATGCTCCACCGACTGAGCCAGCCAGGTGCCCCTAGAAAATGTTTTAATATGAATGGATTTAGGAGCATGCGGTATATAGATAGGGCACCTGTGGCTGAGTGTGGTTGAGTGTCTTTTCTCTGCAAAGCCCCGCATGAACCAGACTGTACCAGGGGCCCGCTGTGCTCTCAGGAAGGCCAATGTCCCTGGGAGAGAGAGCCGTGTGGCTGGCTACCAAATAGGGAGGTGTGGGAGCTATGAACAGCCGTAAGGACAAGCTGAGGCGCGTCCTGACTTTAAGACCAGCTCAGCTCGTAGCTGCCTGTGAGACA
Organism: Crocuta crocuta; assembly: GCF_008692635.1. NCBI lineage: Eukaryota > Metazoa > Chordata > Mammalia > Carnivora > Hyaenidae > Crocuta > Crocuta crocuta. Next base: position 1,560,471 of record NW_027532820.1, on the reverse strand, counting down.
CAGGGGCTAAAGCTCACTCTTTGTCCCCTCCCTCTGCACCCCCCAGCTGTCCTTGGCATCATCAGCTGAAGGCCCTGGGATCCCGCCCCGACCGGTCTAGGAGGCCACGCTTCCAGGGTGTGGCCACAGGTGCTCCAGGAATCTGTCAAGTCTGGGGTCAGAAGGGACCTCTTCTCCTATCTTACAGAGAGGAAATGACAAGCAGGAGGTGAGGACACATTCCCCAAGTTCCACAGCAAGGTGGAGGCAGAGCTGGGCCACAAGGCAGCAGCCCCCACCATCTCTGCTTCACCACACTTTCGATGTCGGAGCCTCTGTGGGAGACAAGACTCTGGAACAGTGGCTGGAATAAATTGTCCCTCCCCTAAGCGAGGCCAGGACATTCTCAGTTTGCCAGTGAGACATGAACTTGCTCTCTCTCTTTTATGTTTTTATTTTATTTTATATTAAATGTTTTTATTTATTTATTTACATTTTTAATGTTTATTCATTTTTGAGAGAGAGACAGAGTGTGAGTGGGGGAGGAGCAGAGAGAGAGAGGGAGACACAGAATCTGAAGCAGGCTCCAGGCTCCGAGCTGTCAGCCCGATGCTGGGCTCGAACTCACGAATGGCGAGCTCATGACCTGAGCTGAAGTCGGACGTTCAACCAACTGAGTCACCCAGCCGCCCCTTAGGTGTCCCAACATTAAAAAAAAATGTATCATTGTAACCATTTTTAAACTATATAGCTCAGTGGCATTAAGTACATTCATATTGTTATCCAGCCCAATATTTTGGTGTTTTGTTTTGAAAGCCCGATATCTTGATGTGGCTCGAAAGTGCTGGACGGTGAAGGTCCTGCCTGGTGGAGCGTGACCCTTACCCCACTGGCCCCCGAAGAAAGCAAACCCCCCATCTCAGGGTGCGTGGCAGCTTTTGGCTTCACTCTGCCTCCACAGCACCATCTCCTCACTCAGCAGGGGCCTGACTGGGCTCCAAGGGCCACCCGGCTGGCCAGAGCCAAGGACATGGGGCGAGCGGGGCCCACGCTGCCGGGCAGGGCCCTGACCTCCCTCACCCTGAGCCACCCTGGCGACCGACCCCGGGCGTGGATGCAGGCTGCTCTGCTACGTCTGGTCCTGTTCAGAGCTGTGCTGGGGCTGGGTGAGGCGAGGCAGCGGCAGCGAGGGCAGATGAGCGACCTATGTCCCGCGACCCAAGCTAACCTCCAGGCACTGGGGCTCAGGTAGCCGTCCGCCCCCTCCCCCTGGAGCCCCCAGGAATAAGCCCCTTCACACCTGTCAGAGGGGGAGGGGCGAGCAGGCCTGAATCTGGAGTTCTCTGCCAGAAAGGTCACTCAGTCCGCGCTCTGCCCCTAGGGGTAAGGGAATGAGCTCTGTTGTAGGAAGAACAACCTGTCATGAGGTTCGGGTGCAGGACTTCACCGTGTGCTCCTGGGATGACAGCTGGGGGGGGCGGGGGTTGTAGGCAGAGGAGAGGAAGACAGGCAGCGCAGCTGGCGGGGGTGTGCCCGGGGTGGATCGAAGGTGAGACTGTTTGCTTTCGGACACATTGCCAGGGAAGCTGGCACCAGGCCTCTGTGAATTGTAACTGAAAAGGAGTCAGAGGTGGGCAGTTGTGCCCCGCCCAGGATCTGGGTGAGGGTGAGGTGTGGCCACCGGGCGAGAGCCAGGGAGTGAAGTTAATTGGCCTTAACAGGTGCCAGCAGTTCACTGGCCCTTCTCACCTGCCCTTTGCTTATCTTACTAACCTTTGCTCAGGCCGGAATCTCCCCCTTTTTCTCTGCCTGTTTCTGCTTCTCCTGTCCGCTCCGGACTCACATCACGTCAACTTCCTGTGAAGTCTGACGCCCCCCCGCACACACCTACCTCACCCTCCTCTGAGCTCACTCCTACAGCAACCTCTCCTTGGGATTTTCGGGGGCCTCGCATGTACCGCCCTGGGTTTGCTTTCCAGCCTATGCGAGGTGAGAGAGTCATGGAACCTTTCTCAAAAAGCAGTAATTCACAAGTTTTGGCATCTCATATGAGTGTGGGTGGCCCCTTGCAAGCTTATACCCATTTCATTGATGTTTTTATTTTGCAGAGCATTTTAGGAGTTCTTAGGTAATGCTGAAATCAGGACATGCATGCAAAAGTCTTATTTCCAAAACTTGGCCCTAAGATTACTCTCTGTCAGCGAAACATGAAGGAGAATTTGCTTGTAAGGGAGGAGATCAGTCACCTGAGGAAGTGAGTCACCTAAGATAGAGTCCTGTAAATGTCTGAAGACATTTGGTGAACTCCTGGCCAATCAAGGGTTCTAGGGCTTAAGCCCCAGGTTAAGGTAGGTCCCAGGAATTTCATTTGCCTTTAACATTTGTATTCCAGGTGAATCTGATGCAGGGGGTACCGATCCGTCCTGAGTAACATGGGGTCCTCTCTGAGAGGCATGGCTGGAAGGTGATGGGGATAGCTAAGCAAGCTAGAACCTGTCTGAAGAAAGGAAGGGAACATTGAGGGTGGGGGGTGCCCGCACACATTGTGGGTGGGAATGAAAATCAGTGCAACCACCGTGGAAAGTAGTTCAGTAGTTCCTCCAAAAGTGGCTTTTAATATATAATCTCTACACCCAACGTGGGGCTCGAACTCACAACCCTGAGATCAAGAGTCACATGCTCTGCCAAGCGAACCAGCCAGGCTCCCCTGTCCAAATATAAATGTAGAAATTTCTGTATGACCCACAATCCTACTCCTAGGTGTATCTACTCAAAGAAGTTGAAAACAGGTATTTAAGTAAATACATGCACCCGCGTTTGTAGCAGTACTAGTCACAATAGCCAAGAGGTGGCAATAAACCCAGGGCCCATTGATGGAAGAAGGAATAAACAGAATGTTATTCTATCCGTACAATGAATACCATTCGGCCATAAAAAGGAATGAAGGTCTCATACGTGCTAGAGCATGGATGAACCTTGAAAACATTATACTAAGTGGAAGCAAACAGACACAGAAGGTCACATGATGTGATCCCATTGATATAAAATACCCAGAATAGATAAATCCATACAGAAAGCAAAAAGGTTCGTGGCTGCCAGGGCAGCGGGGAGGAGGGAATGGGAGTTACTGCTTGATGGGCACGCGATTTCCTTTCTGGGTGGTGACAGTGGTTTTGGTTGTTGCTGATGTTAGAAGTGTACCAAATGCCACTGAACTTTTCCGGGTGGCTCAGTTGGTTAAGCTTCTGACTTTGGCTCAGGTCATCGTCTCGTGGTTCCTGAGTTCAAGCCCTGCCCCGGGCTCTCTGCTCTTAGCACAGAGCTCACTTTGGATCTTCTGTCCCCCTTTCTGTCTGCCCCTCCCTTGCTCATTCTCTCTCTCTCTCTCTCAAGATAAATAAACTCTAAAAAAAATGATTAATTTTATGTTCTGTGAAATTTACCCCAATATAATAAAAAGGGAGGGAAAAGAAATGGGGTGGGTATGAAGCCGACTGTCAAGGATCAAGGAGGCAGAAGGATTATCCAGCAGTGCCCGGGGGAAATGGACGATGTGAACTGAAATGCAATAATGGAGTGCTTGTAATCACATACACATTCTTCATGGAAAATGGATGCCTTTTCTTGGCATTAGAGGACTTGGTTCTCGGACAGATGCTACGCGTGAGGCATGACACGTAGGCTGAGTGGCGGTGATCTGGTCTAACCCACCCAGGTCTTCCAGCTGCACTTGGTTTCCGAGCCCAAACAGTGTTATCCACCCACAGTCTGCCCTAAACTATGAGCTGGGATTACAACTCTACTTCGTTTCCTTTGCCTCGGACCCTCCTCAGCCTAATTTACCACTTTGCAACTTTTCATTTGATTTACTGTGAACAGAAGCCGAGGTGGGCGGGAGGGTTTTCCAGGGTCTGCTGATGTTCTCCTCTTGACCTGAGTGCTGGTCACAGACGTGGTCATTTGCAAAGGTTTGCTATGCTGTATACTCACAATTGGAGAACTTCTCTGTATGCATATTTTACGTCAAGCAAAAACGAAAATGAGGCAATGTACTGAGATACTTATACACAGATGCTTTTCTCCATGCTCTTTCGGATATTAAAAACTGGAAATACCCTGAGTGCAGAAAGGCAGAGGATTGGTAAAGTAACTTTTAGTACATCTATAAAATAGAGTGTTACACAATCATGAGAAATGTTGACAAAGATGTGTATTTATTCACTTGGAGGTGTTAAGTAAACAATATAATATGAAATAAGTTAGAAAAGAAGGTATATTCCAAAATATTAAAAGTGATCATCTCTGGGCAGAATATTGGTATTAATAAAATAAACTAATCTGAGGAGCTTGTTAGGTACAAATTCCTGAGCCCCCAAGACTCAAGAGACACCCATTCAGTCTCCCCCCTCAACCCCAACACACATCTCTACCCGGGTTAACTGTGATGTACAGACTGGTTCCTACCATTTTGGGGGGTCTTGGACCCCTTTGAGAATCTGATATAAACCATGGATCCTCTCTCCTGAAAAACAAATGGACACACCAAAGCTTGGATACAACTTGCAGGGGGGAGGGGGTCGTCCATGACTCTAGCTAAGAACCTCTAATGGAGAATGCCAGGTCAACTTCTTCATTTTCCTTCTTGTTCTTTTTTTCCCTTAGAAGGCCCCTTGCTCCCAGCTCCCTAAAGGTAAGCACTTCTGCCGAGTGGCACAGGTCCTTGGGCCATTACCAAGGTCAGACTCCTGGTGCCGTGTGGAGGGGATGCACCAGCGGGATATGGAGGGAGTGGCCGGCCATGGTGGTGGCCCTGAGGGCTGCTTGAGAACTTGCCTGTGCTGCCCACCGTTCTTTTCCTGTGTCCCCCCTGCAGCCCTGAGGGACCGGACTTGGGGTGCTGCCGCTTCCCCCACCTCCCTGCTTCTGGTCTAGAGGAAGTAAGCTGCCTTGCTGGTGCACAGAGGAAGCTCGCCCCCAAGGCCTGATGACCCCTCTCGTTAACATCAATGCCACAAGCCCCTCCATTGATCCATTTCACTCATGCCGATTTGGGTCCCTACAACAAGACGGGAACATTTCATACAATGAAAATGGGAATAGGTTCAAAGCTGTGGCTTATGTGTTTTACGGACCCCAAGAACATTTTCTTCACAGATCTAAGGAGCAGATTTCCTTCTTGTGTGTGCCTCTAAAAGTCACAGACTGCTTGCGCAGTGAGTGGTGCTATGGCTTCGAAGAGAAAAAAAGGCCACCCAGAGGCGTCAGGTCCATTTGGGACGAAAAGACTGGGTTTTACAACAAATGACCTTGGCCACCAGGTGGCATCACTGGCTGGAAGTACAGCTCGTCCCAGGAGGCCCATCAGCCCTGATGTGACATCATTCCACACCCAGGACGAGCCTTTCCGGGAGAGGAATGGTGTCCCCTCCCCCGCCTCTGAGCAGGAGTGTGGCAGGCACCGCCACGGCCCTCTTCCCCACACCTGCATATGTCCCCCACTCTGCCAGAGGAGCTTGGTCCTGCTCGGTCCCTGGTCGCCGCTCCTGACCTCCTCCTCCTCTCTTCTGGGCTTCAGAGCCCAGCTGCTGGGCAGGATGAACCCGGGAAATACAGCACAGGGCACACTGGACTTTTCTTAGCCCTGGCATAATAAAAAGAAAACCTGAACACTTTTCTTTCTTTTAATACCTAAGATTAAAAATATAAAAAAAATCCCAAACCCAACAACCCAAACAATCCATGTGAATGTCGGTGACACGCTTGGTCTCAGGTCCCCTTTGCAGTGCTGTCCTGGAGAAGCGGCACCTTGCAGCGCGGCTCTCGGGCCCGGGGTCCTGGGGTGGCCGTGTGGCGGCAGAAACCATCCTGGCCTTTGCCCAGCACGTGGGACAAGCAGGACCCAGGGTTTCAGAAAGGCCACTAGGACTGTTTTTTAAAAACCTTCTTGCATTTAGGAGGAGGTTACCCCTTGAGGAGGAGCCAAAGATTATTTCTTGTGGAGAAACTTCATTTTATTGCCTAAAAAAAAAAAAATAGAAAAGAAAATGAGAACATTTCACCAGGCAGACAACAGTGAAATCCTGCTCTTCTCTTCCCAGACGTGGTGTGGACAAGTGTGGCCTCCCAGCCACCTCTGGACCTCTCCTCGGGACACCTCCACGACGAAAAGGAATCTCCCCAAGAGGTGAGAGTTTTGAGAGAAAGAACGTCAGAGCCGGAGAGGAGGCTTTGCTCCTGAACTGGTGACACAGGAAGCACGGAATGTCACCTTGAGGAGCCAAGGACNGTTTTTTCTTTTAATTTTTATTTATTTTTTAAGTAATCTCTACACCCAACATGGGGCTCAAACTCATAACCCTGAGCTCAAGAGTTGCGTGCTCCACTGACTGAGCCAGCCAGGTGCCCCAAGGTCCTTGTAATTCTTACATTTGCACTTCTCAGGGCCATTTGGAGGTCTTTTGTGCCAGACACCCTTCTCTGGTTCCCTTCATGCTTCCTAAATTCAATTCCCCAGAAGATTTGAGAGTGTGGGAGTAAGAAAGGGGAAAAAAGGGGGCTACCTGGGTGGCTCAATCAGTTAAGCTTCCAACTCTTGATTTCATCTTAGGTCATGATCTCTTGGTTTGGGGGTTCGAGCCCCACACTGGGCTCTGTGCTGACAGTGTGGAGCCTGCTTGGGATTCTCTCTCCCTCCCCCTGTGCTCCTCTCCTACACACAAGCCCGCTCTCTCTCGCTCACTCTCTCTGACTATATACATTAAAAAAAAAAAGAAAAAAAAAAAGAGTGTGGGAGATAACAGTGAAGGGAGATGGCAAGGCAGCCCCGAGGGGAAGGGGGGTGACGGGGGCAGTAAAGCAGGGAGGGTCCTTGGCTTCCTCTGTTTATACTTTGGCGCCAGATTAGAACAGGAAGTTACAAAGCTGATGCTGAAGCACAGCTCAGCATTATTTAGGACCCGCCCTGGGGGAGGGAACTGGCCAAGACTCCAAGGACCAGAGCCCCGTGATGGGGACACGGGGACAGGTGGGCCTTACCGAGTCCCTTCAGGAACTTATTGACACCGCTGTGTTCTCCACTGGGGAGTGTTTCCAGGTACTCCTGGGCTCGGACCTCGAACAGACCTGATGGCAAGAGAAATCCCAGCCGTTTTAGTCCCTTCTCTTTCCCTCTCTTCTAAGCACACACGTTTCCTTACGGCCGTAAAAAGAAAAACCTTGCTTCTGAGCTGAGCAGCTCCTATAAATATGCTCGGAGTCCTAAGGTTTATGGGTTTTTATTGCCCTTATAATTGCCCAACCTTGCGCAGTAACTGTCTTTGGAAGGCTAGAAAGCTAGCTCAGACATGAAATCCTACTTTTACTCAACAAACACCTTCCAAGTGTCTATGCTGTGCCAGGCACATGGTTTCAGAGATGAACGAGCCGGCCCTGGCGCTCAGGCTCCCGCAGCCTCCCATGTGAGGTACGCTGGCCAAGTGGTTTGTCTTCCTGGGAATCCATCAGCCAACTATCAGCTCAGCAGGGCCAGAAATGGCGCCTCGTAGGTGTGTGTGGCCAGGGCGTGAGTCTCAGCCACTCCGTCTTCCTTTCTCACTGGTCTTCCCTGGAGAGGCTGCCTTCCATGCTCTTTTAAGCTTTTGTGTCTCTTACCTTTCTAGCAAATAGTGATCCGTAAACAGTATAAACAGATACACTCATGAGCAGAGCTTCTCTTTAAAGGGATCCTATCATGGAGAGCGTGACTCATACTTTAATCAATTTCCTTTGTCTCTTCAGTTCCCACTCAGCAGAATACCTGAAGGGCGGCCAGCCTCCATCATCACTTTGCAAAGAGCTCCAGGAATGTGGGGCTTTGGCTCCTTAGCCTCGTCTCTGCCATCACAGCACCAGGGGACAGCAAGGCCCGGGCTGAAGCTCTCCGGGGACCTCCCTGCTCTCTGTACTCACTGCACCTCAGTGGTAAGCGTCTCCCCCCACCACCCCCAGCCTCATCCCATCAGTGACAGTCTTTAGCCACATTTCTAGCTTTTCCATTCCCAAAGGGGCTTAAGATGATGAAAGACAGAGAGGGGGGGGGGGATCTGATCCTCCTTCACATATTTTGCCTCCTCCAGCCCGGAAGTATGATGGAACCCTGCCAGGGGGACAGGAAAAGGGAGGAGAGAGAGTGCAGGAGGGGAGTGGGTGGCCTCCGTGGCGAGATGACCCCCACGCTGGGAGAGTCACCGCTGTCCTCCCTCCCGTGCCGCCGGACTGGCTGAGCGTCAGGACCCCCACCCCCCCGCACAAAGTGGAGGGCTCGGCCTCCCCCCGACCCTCAAGTCCCAGCTGGCTCTGGCCATACCCAGGGAGGTGGAGGAAGGGAGGGCAGAAGGGGGGAGGTGCGGCCTGAGGAGACGAGAGGCCAGAGAGAGACAGCAGAGCATGTTCTCAAGGGGTTCGTCAAGTTGGAAAGATGGAACAGAAGGAGGACGTGCCACCAGACCCTGGCACGTGGTTCTGGGACAGGCTGGGATCGGGCGCAGCGACGGCCGAGGAGACCACGGCGCGGGGGCAGCTGGCCCCGCCCCGCGGCGGCAGGAAGGGGCGTCTCCAGAGGAGGTGGGCGTGGCTCCCGCCGGAAGCGGGCTCGGCGACCTCCCTCCCTGCTCCGCGTGTGCCTGTGTGNCTGCCTCAGGGCCCCGGAGACAGAGGAGACCCAGCGTGATGAAGTCATTTCGTTTCCCCTTGTGATCAGGTATTTTAGGGCCCAGACAGAGGAGGCAGGAGAAACCGCATCACTGTTCAGTGTTAGAATGAGATCCAGATAAAGGGGTTACACACCCACTTTCTCTCCAGGAATGCCCCTCCGGCCGGCTGCGTGGAAGGGACGGCCACTCGCCCTTTTGCTCACTGGCGGTAATGGCGGAAGAGCGAGGTGCAGTCTGGGAGGTGGCTGGGCACTTACCGCGCTTGTAGTCCGAGGGCCCGTCGTCCTGGTCACTGGCCAGGTCATTCCTCTGCTCCAGAATGTGCTCGAGGGCTACCTGCAGCTTCCTGGGGAGAATGGAGTCCTCGTCATCCATCTATAAAGCAGAAAAAGCAGGTGGGCCATTGCCCCAGGGCTTCTGGGGCCCGAGAGCTGTGTCCTGACCAGCAGGTCACGCTGGATACACTGCAGGGCTGTCCTGGCACAGTTTTTGGGTTAGCAGAAGAAATAGGACTTAGAGACAGAGATCTGAGGTTTGAATCTCCATTCTACTTTTTTCAAGCGATGTGAAAATGGGCTAGCAGTCAATATTTACCCCACTGTGAAGATGAAATGCAATATAGAAGACATCCATGAAAGAATCTGACAAAGATGTAAATAAACGAAAAGATACTGTATTTATGGATTAGAAAAATCAATGTTATTAAAATGTCCATATTACCCAAAGCCATCTACAGACTCAGTGCAATCCCTATCAAAATTACAACGGCACTTTTTATAGAAGGAGAAAAAGCAATCCTAAAATTCACATGAAACCACAAAAGACACCGAATAGCCAAAGCAATCCTGAGAAAGAACAAAGCTGGAGGCACCACAATTCCTGATTTCAAACTTGATTACAAAGCTATGCGTATCAAAACAGTATGGTGCTGACATAAAAAGAGATGCATAAACCAATGGAACAGATACAAGAGCCCAGAAATAAACCAAGCTTTTCTGCTCAACTCATATTTGGCAAGAGAGCTAAGAATTCAATGGGGAGGGGCACCTGGGTGGCTCAGTCGGTTAAGGGTCTGACTGGCTCGGCATGATCTCACAATTTGTGGGTTTGAGCCCTGCACTGGGCTGTGGCACTGACAGTGTGGAGCCTGCTTGGGATTCTTTCTCCTTCCCTCTTTCTCTGCCCCTCCCCCACTCACACTTTCTCTCTCTCAAAAATAAATAAAAAAACTTTTAAAAAAAGAATTCAATGGGGGAAATGATGGTCTCTTCAATAAATGGTGCCAGGAAACTTACTTGCAGAGGCATAAAACTGGGCCCCTATCTTATACCACTCACAAAAATTGACATGAAATGGATTCAAGATTTAAAGATAAGACCTGAAGCTATAAAACTATTGGAAATAAACGGAAAAAGCTCCTTGACATTGGTCTTGGCAATGATTTTTTGGATATGACCCCAAAAAGCATGAGTGATGAAAGCAAAAATGAACAAGGACCGCATTGCACTAAAGAGCTTCTGCGCAGGCGAAGAAATGATGAGCAGTCGTGGTACCCTTGTGCACTGTTGGTGTCAATTAGTGTGGCTGCTGTGGAAAATAGAACGGAGGCTCCTCAAAAAATTAACACTAGAACTACCCTACGATCCAGTAGTCCCACTTCTGGGTATACATCTGAAGGAAATGAAATCGGGATCTCGAAAAGAGATCTGTACCCCTATGGTCACTGCAGCACTATTCACAAAGGCCAAGACAGGGAAACAACCTAAGTGTTCATTCATGGATGAGTGAATAAAGAAAATAATAGATAATAAAGAATACACACACACACACCTAACATCCATACAATATATATAAATATATATATATATATACACACACACACATATATATACACATACACACAATGGAATGTCTATACACACATATATACATATAAAGTATCTATACATATACATATAGTGGAATAGGAGTCCGTTATAAAAAAGCAGGAAATCCTGCCTTTGTGACAACATGGACTGATCTTGAGGGCATTATGCTTAGTGAAAGGAGTCAGACAGAGAAAGACAAATCCTGTGTGTTCTCACTACATGAAATCTCAAAAGGCTGAACTCATTGAAGTCCAGTAGAATGGTGGTTGCCAGGAGCTAGGGGGAGGGGAAAAGGGGTAAATGTGGTCAAAGGGGATAATCTTCAGGTTGTAAGATACATTCTGGGGAACCTAATGCATAACATGGTAGCTACAGTTAACAACAATACTCCACTGTGTACTTGAGAGCTGTTAAAACAGTAGGTCTTAAATGTCATCACATGGGGCGCCTGGGTGGCTCAGTCAGTTAAGCATCTTCGGCTCAGGTCATGATCCCATGGTTAGTGGGTTTGAGCCCCGCACTGGGCTCTGTGCTGACAGCTAGCTTAGAGTGTGGAGCCTGTTTCAGATTCTGTGTCTCCCTCTCTCTCTGCCCCTCCCCTGCTCATGCTGTCTCTCTCTCTCAGTAATGAATAAAACATTAAAAAAAAAATTAAATGTCATCACACACACACAAAGGGGAATTGTATGAGGGGATAGAAGTGTTAACTAATCTCATTGTGGTAATCATTTCATAGTCTGTGCATGTATCAAATCATCATTGTAAACTTGTATATGTCAGTAATATCTCAATAAAGCTGGGGGGAAATTTAAGTACAACACAATTCCTTTGTACAAGTGCTTGGCACCTAGTGGATACTCAACAAATGTTCCCCACTGCCCCCACCCTGCGGGAGGGCCAGTGCTAATCAGGGAGCTGTGGTCAGGGCAGTGGACCAGTGTGATCTGAAGTTGGCTTTGTGATCTGACCTCAGAGCAGGAGGGCCTTGGGAAGGGCAAGTAGACAAAAGTAATGATTTAAAAAAACCCAACAAACCACATTAACATGACAGAACTTTGCAGCAGTAAGACCAAGTCCAGGTTTAAAAGCTATCACACAGAAGGCCTGGAAAACCTTACTGCAGTGATTCTTTGCAAGCTCTGATAGGAGTTAGCTCTCTTAGGCAAGTGGTAACAAGAAAATAAATGTGTATTGTTTTCTCTGATAACGAGAGTAGTTTATGATCATTACAGAAAATAAATGAAAGTATGAAAACAATTTAAGGTCACTCACACTCTGCCTCCTTTCAGTCTCCTACCCCAAATGGCCAGCATCCATGTTTTGGTGAGTTTTCCCTTCCATCTTTTTTAGAGGCATGCGCGTGCGTGCGCGCGCGCGCACACACACACACACACACACTTGGCCTTTGAACAACACAGATTTGAGCTCTGCAGGTCCATTCATAGGCAACTTCTTTTTTAATAAATCCAGTACAGTCCAATAAATGTATTTTCTCTTCCTTATGATTTTCTTGATAACACTTTCTCTTCTTTAGCTTACTTTATGCCAAATATCTGATATATAAGACACATGACAAAGAAAATATGTATGAATCAACTGTTTATGCTACCAGTAACTCTTTTGGCCATCAGTAGGCTATCAGTAAAGAAGCCTTTGGGGAGTCAAAAGTTATTATACACAGGTATTAACTACTCAGGGGCGCCTCTAACCCCAGTGTTGTTTAAGGGTCAACTGTGGTTTTTTTTCTCTTTCTCTCTCTCTTTTTTAAAGATATTCTTTTTTTAAGTTTATTTTATTTATTTTGAGACAGACAGAGTGTGAGCAGGAGAGGGGCAGAGAGAAAAGGAGAGAGAGAGTCCCAAGCAGGCTCTCTGCTGTCAACATGGAGCCTGATGCAGGGCTTGATCCCACAAACCATGACATTATGACCTGAGCTAAAACCAAGAGTCAGATGCTCAAATGACTGAGCCACTGGTGCCCCTGGATGCTCCTATTTTTATTTTTTATTTAAGTTTATTTATTTTGAGATAGAGAGCATGAGTGGGGGAGGGGCAGGGAGAGAGGAAGAGAAAGCAGGTTCTGCACTGTCGGCAGAGCCCGATGTGGGGCTCCAACTCATCAACTTTGAGATCATGACCTGAGCCAAAATCAAGAGTCAGATGCTTAACCAACTGAGTCACTCAGGCGCCCCATCTATAGTTATAACCTATACAAAGCTTCTAATTGTTAGAAAATAATTTTATAACACAACACATGGGAATCAATCCTTCGCCAAAGCATTCCTCTTTGGCCCCTGCCTTCTGTTCTGTTCTCAGTGCAGCCCTGGCCCAGGATCACTCAAGCCTGCCGGTCTGTTTCGCAATCCCAGGCCCACCAAGGAGACTTCCAGACCTGGGAAGCTGTGTCCCAAACAACAAAGAGGTGAAAGCAGAGCAGCAGGTTGAAGCCGACATTTGTACTCACCTGTCTGAGGAAACGATTGTTGACCAGGTCGACCACAAGGACCTGCAAGGTGAAGAAAAGAGACGATTCCTGTTACCAGGGCTTCCGGGATGTAGTGATAGACACTTAGCCTTCCTCCGTCTTGGCATCTAGACAGGAGGCTGGGGTGGGGGATAGAGTGGCCCATTTGTGGTTTCCTGACGTTGCCACTGGAGCCACAAATGATGTAGAGGGGAGGTAGGGGGAGGGGAAGGGCTTTACAGAATCGCATGCTTTCCACACCGAAACCACAGCCGGGACATGTGTATGCCACAGACTGGACTCCCTGCCCCGTTCTCACACTGGCTAGGGCAGAGCCTCAGGGACAGATTTTTAGCATGCTGGTTGCTGGGGTGGGCAAAAGGAACTACAGCCCCCCCCCTCAGGCCCCCCTTGTTTCCATTCCATTCAATGCTGCTACCCCCCACTCCCAGGGCTCTCTCTCCTCTCGGCTACCCATGTGGTCTTGTCCTTTCTCTTAACGGGATAGGAGGAGAGAAGCCCAGGGGAGTGTATCCAACTGGGCTTTCGTTAGTCAAAGCTTTTAGGGTGAGCACCTTCCCCTTGCCTCCTTGCAGAGGGACTGAGATCCGGGGCCAGGTGTTGTGTGAGGCAGGTGAGGCCCTAGGGGAGGTCAGGAAAATGCTGGGCTCTGCTTCCGTGACCCTGTGAGTGAGGCCCTCACTCAGGCCTCAGCGTGGGCCACACTGGCTATGATGGGGGAACATGGGCCTGTATGGCTGCCATGTTGTCACCAACAGCTGGAAACACAGGCTCTAACACATCCCAGAGACCGAGCCCAGGAGCTGAGGGAGAGCTCCGCTTCCCACTTCTGGGGTTGAACTGAGCCATTGCAGGGATCACACGATACCCGGACAAACTCCTTGCCGTTCAGAAACCTTAAGTGTGCTGGTGAATGCTTAATGGGGCGTCAGGCCTACCTGGGCAATGAGGAGAGCCACATGTGGGCCCCGGGACGAATTTCAGGGACAGGCGTCCCCCCGGGGGTCTGGAAGTGAGTGGCATCAGTGAGGCCCCTCCGGTTCGCTCTCTGAGTGCTGGGCACTCCCAGGACACAGGATGGAGATTATTTAGAGGAAGGGACTGAGGCTAAATACCCATGGAAATGCCAGGTAGGACTTTCCCTACTTGGGGGCAAACCTGGAAACCCAGAACTGGATGATTAAACACATTTCGGTTGCTGTCTCTTTAACTGATATGAAAAAGGACCTGTTTGCACAATCTGTCAGCTTTGTTATTAGTCCGAATATAAATTCCAGGTACTGTTAGCTCTTGTGGGCTCCCCGCCCACCTCCCAGCGTTGGGGAGTGCGAGAGAGGAGAGGGTAGATGGCCCCTTCTGGGTGAGGCTACTTCTGGATGAAGCGTTTTAACACCTGGTTAAGTTGGAGATGTCTGCCCTTCTCAGGCCAGTAGGTCCATTTAGGGGAGAAAACTGAATTTGTGGTCACCAAGGGTCCACTGAGGGGGCCGGGGGGGGGACATGCCTAGCAGACAGAGCCACGGGGTCCCCTGTTACCTGTGTGCCTGCAGCGCCTCAGCCCACACCCCCCCTGCCCCCTCAGGGAGGGAACGGGACACCCCCAGAGCTTACCTCTTCCAGCGGCAGCTCCCTGAGCAGAGGCAGCGAGCTGGTGAGCAGCCCGATGAGGAAGGGGGTTGGTGAGCACACGATGTCGATCATGGTGGGGGGCAGCACGGGGATGTAGGTGTGCTGCCAGGTGAACGGGTAGATGGCGGCCACCATCGCGTGGCCGCACTTGGACAGTGTGCTGCAGGGGAGGGGAGGGAAGGGGAGAAGGCGCAGATTCAGGGGAAGCTCCCGACAGGGCCTGCCCGGGCTCAGAGCGGGGGCAGCCTCTGTGCAGGAGGCTGGAGACAAACGTGGGCATTCCTCCCGGAAGGCGTGTTGGTCAGAAAAGGCGTCACGCGCGTAACCAGGAACATCATGTAACACGGTCCTAACACAGAGTATATCAGGCACGTGGAGCCCGTGTGGCATGGACACACAGCCAGAAGGATGGACTGAAGGCCTCAGCTTAACTTCTGCTAGTGTGCCTTCACATGTGAGCTACATTCTTTTTTATTTTATTAAAAAAAAATTTTTATGTTTATTTTTGAGAGAGAGAGTGCAAGTGGGGGAGGAGCAGATAGAGAGGGAGACACAGAATCCGAAGCAGACTCCAGGTTCCGAGATGTCAGCACAGAGCCTGATGCGGGGCTCAAACCCACGAGCCCTGAGATCATGACCTGAGATGAAGTTGAATGCTAAACCGACTAAGCCACCCAGGTGCCGCCACGAGCTACATTTTTGTAATATCTTGACCAAATCATTCACTTTCACCCCACTTCCCTGTATCCCTCTACATCAACGAAAGCCTCTTTTTTCATGGATGCTCATGGATTCTCTTATTGAAGATGCTTTTATATTTGAACATGAGCTTCTTTGTTGCCTTCCGCACATTCACTCAGCCAAGCGCAAATACCTAGGTGCAATCAGGGCAAACAGGGGGGCTCCTCTGGCATTTACATGGTGACAGTCAACTCTAAGCCTCTCCTGTGTCAACATGAAACTTGTGTGCAGTTAGTTACCGTTTACTCAAAATTCAAAACTTAACAAAAAATCACAACATCGGGATTCTCTCTTGAAGAATAATGATCATGGTGTAGCCTTTACCCGCAAGCCCTGAGCCCCACTGATCACTGTCCCCAGTGCTCTGTGAGGAGCCTGAGCTCATGCCCCGTCTGTTGGGTGAATGGGTGGATTGCCCTGGGCTGTCATCTGGAATATCAGCCCCACTGTGCCACAGAGATGCCAGGCAGCCTCCCAGGGTGGGCAAGAGCTCACTCTCTCTTCTTCCCTGCAGGTTCTTGTTGCTGGTGAGCCTGCTGGGGCCAGACCTCTCTGTTCACATTCTAGTATGCTGTTTCTAAAATGCCATGGGATTCGAAATGTCAGAAGCTTGTTAGAAACATGTGTAATATAAGAATAAAATCAGAGCGAGGGCCCACGGGTTCTCCCTTGAGTACACAGCATCCTTCTCAGGGCACAAGCCTTGTAACCAGCATTTGATTTGTTCGGCCACCTTTTTAACGTTTGCCCCAGTTTTCAGCTGTGTTCTGTTTAGGTACAGTTGCAAGGAAGTGGAGTTCTGGGTAGATGAATGCTCCCTTTCTGGTTTCCCAGTGATGTCAGGCACCTACAAAGGCATGCATACTTTGGAGATACTGTGGGTTCTGTCCCACACCCCCACACTCAAGCACATATCTTTGGGCTAGAGGGTCAAATGTTTTTTTTTTTTTCCCCACTGCATATAAAAATTATGTTTATACTATACCGTATGCGAGCGTGCAGTAGCATTATGTCTAAAAAAACAATGTACATACTTTAAAAAACAGTCTGTTGCTAAACAATCTAACCATCCTTTGAGCTTCTAGTGAGTCACGATGACCAATCGTAGATGAGCATAACAAATATGATAATGTAAATTACTATGAGATGTTGCCAAAATGTGACACAGAGACACAAAGGGAGCACATGCTGGTGGAAAAATGGTGCCGATAAACTTGCTTGACGCAGGTTGCCACAAACCTTCAACTTGTAAAAACACACAGTGTCTGCAAAGTGCAGCAGAATGAGGTATGCCTGCAGTGTCACTGTCATAAAACTTCCCGAAGCCCATTTTAGTGGAATCGCTTAGCTCTGGCTAGCAAGTGAAATACCCACACAGAAAAAGACAAATACTGGATGATTCCACTTACATGAGGGACTCAGAACAGGCAAATCCATAGGGACAGAGTGGCACAGAGGTTACCAGGCTCTGGGGGAGGAGAATGGGGAGTTGTTGCCTCGCAGGGACAGCTTTTCAGTTCGAGATGATGAAAAAGTTCTGGAAATGGGCAGTGCTGAGGATTACAAACACTGTGAATATACTTAATGCCACTGAACTGTGTACTCGAAAATGATTAACATAATAAACCTATGTATAGTTTCCCACAATAAAAAAATAGCAAAAAAAATCACTTACATTCTAAGGGAGTTCCTATGAATCTGGCACACCCTGAACATCCTTAAAATACATACCAGCCCTCTTCTCCATTCCACCTGTGGCGGGGGGAAGGGGCCCGAACTGAACAGAAGTAACGTTGAATCTTGTTCACTTATCAGCATAAGCCCCTTGACCTTCCTGTTCCCTGTCTTCGCAAACCACCACTCTCTGAATACTCAGTGGGGTCATGAAATGCCTCTTAGCACAGCACCCACGTGTTGCCCTGATATTTGGTTCTAATTATCTTCTTCCAATTATCCAAAATGAGAAAGATGCTACCCCAAGATTTCGTTCTTATCACTATAATACGTTCTTTATAAGACTGAGGTATACAAAGTATGTAATACCTTCTTGAGTAACAGCGACCCAGAATAAAGTCAGGACTTATACCACGGAGAGCAACAGCAATCATTCAGCCAGTGGCTTGGGGTGACTTCTGTCTTCCGAAAAATCTTCTCTCAAAACAGAGAAGCATTTTTCCTAAAGTATCACTTTCTCTGAGATAGTCAGGAATGTTAATACTTCCAGTGAGTTGCACACCATTTGCATTTAATTTTCTTGATAATGAATGTGTTGAATTTACTCTGTTCTAAAATTTTTTAGTTTTAGGACTAACCTGCGTCCGTGTGTGACCAGTCTACAAAGGTGATTTGCTCACATACTATAGTTGTGAGGACACAGCTGAGAAAATAAGAAGGACGTTAAAACATTAAAGAAGATAGTGGGGTCAGAGCAGGTTTCTTGAGACTATACTTTGCAGCCCATCATTGGGTCCTGAAATAATTTTAATGGGTTGTGATCAGCATTAAAAACAACAAAAAAGGGGCTGGTGGCTCAGTCAGTGGGTCATCCAACTTTGGTTCAGGTCATGATCTCATGGCTTGTAAGTTCAAGCCCCTCGTCGGGCTCAGTGCTGACAGCTCAGTGCCTGGAGCCTGCTTCAGATTCTGTGTCTCCCTCTCTCTCCTCCTCTCCCTGCTCACGCTCTGTCTCTCTCTCAAAAATGATAAACATTAAAACACACACACACACACACACACACACACACACACCCCACAACAGAAAGAATAGGCACAAAGAGCATGTGCTGCGTTTTGTTTTAGTTGTAACTCTGTGTGTACGTATGCGGTGTACGTGTTGGGTCTGAACGTGAAAAGCATTTCGCATCATGGTCTGTGATAAAAAGGCTCTGAAGCCAATGGTTTGAACCGAAGAGCTGGACTTGACAGAAAGGTAGACAGTGATGGTTCAACCGGAATTCTGGTGTGTTCCTTTTTTTACTGGGAGTTTGGCTTTCACTCCCAAGTAACTAGAGGGATCTTGAAAGAGATGGTAAGAAAGAATTCCCTGAAGGAAGCCTCGTGTAAGAAATCTGTCTCTTTTTACAGTACATTTGTTGTGAGCTCCTACACAGGACTTGGAGAGAGTGGCGGGTCCCTGCGGAGTCCCCCTCAGCAGTCTCTGAGGCTCTCACTTTCCATTTGCTAACGGAAAACAAAAAATGCGGGTGCTCACGCTGAAGAGGTGCTTTCACACTTCAGAGTGGTGCTGTAAGCACTTCTGACCCCAGAGAAGTTATAAAACCACAGAATTTTAAACCCGGAACCACCTTAAGGATAGAGTTCATCTTCTTTTGAAAAATTCTTTTTATTTTAGTAAGCTTTATGCCCAGAGTGAGGCTTGAACTCACAACCCTGAGGTCAAGAGTCACTTGCTCCGCTGACTGAGCCACCCAGGTGTCCCTTCTTTTGAATTTTATAGCTAAAGAAACCTAGGCTGAGGTTGACCCCTGAATTCAGGGTGGGGAGTGAAGCACCCTGGGGCCTGGGGGCTGGAAGAAGTGAAGAGATACAGAGAGAGGAATTGGAGGCTTGGAGAGGCACAGAGAGAAGCCTTTTGTGGTTTTCTCAATCACTGCAATAGAAAAATAAATCAGTTTAGCTTCTTTTCCCCCCAACTCAAAGAAAAGGTCCTCTGCCCTTTTGCTTTCTTGGGGCCTCATGGCTGAAATGAGAAAGCGTGATGGGTGGCTCGCTTCTCCCTGCTGCTAGAGCACCGTGGGGCTCCTAGGGGATCTCCAAGCGGGAGGAGGCCCCCAGAGGTCAGGCAGGCTCCGTTTGGCTGCAGAGAGGGTGCACCGGCTGTACGAGCAGGGCAGTGGAACAGGTCGGGGAACATGATAAGCGATGCCAGGGCTAGCCTCGTACCTTGGAGGAGGGATACGTGTTACAGAGAAAGAGCCGATTCACGCGTGCAGCTGGGATGCACGGAGATGAAGGTGGACAGAATTCAGCTCTGAAGGGGACCCCCGATGACAACTCAGCCAGGTGCCCTGCTGGCCACGCAGGCAGGCCCTGCCACGGCTGTTTCTCGAAAAAGCGGGTTCTGTTTGTTCTCAAGCCCTCTGATGGGCTGCTGCAGCTGGAGCCGCCTGCTTCTGCACCTGGTCATCGTCAGCACCCCTGGCGGGTGCAGGGAGCGCAGGGTGCTCGCCATCACAGGTGGGCAGGGCTGAGGGGCGGCTCATTCCTCTTGCTCACTAGCCCACATCAATATGCTAAAAAAAAAAAGCACCCCCAAACCAAAAAAACCCCACCTCTCCCTCTTGAAACACTAGAAGGAAAGGTCGAATTCTGCAAATAGTACGGTGACAACTCTTCCCCCAAAATAAATGGTAGAGGAAGAAAGAAGGGATTATTTTAGGTGTAGCCTGTGTTTTCCTCAGTCTCTGCTGCAAGTGCTAATGACGCTTTATTCCCAGACTCCTGAAGGTGAGAGGAGTCTCCATGGGGGGTGAGGGGTTTTTGGAAATAGGGGAAGAACAGGCTTTTGGTTTTTGGATTACTTTTCAAGCAAGCTGCTCACACGCCTCCCTGCGCGTCCACTGGGCTGGTCGGAGGAGAGGCGGGGAGTTTGGAGGAGAGCCCTGGCAGCTGGCTTGTGTCACCGCGGGGGTGGAGGGGGGATCACCGGCCTGCAGCTGTGATCGGTTTGTACAAAAGCAGGGGAGGGAGAGGATGCCCCCGTGCGAGGCTGGCTGGGCCACCGGGTTTAAAGCTGGGCATGGGGGAGAAGGGCCAGGTCCGGGAAAGCTTTACTACTTGGCAGTGCTTCGTGAGTGTGGAAGCGTGGGCCCAGAGCCACGGGGATGCGCCCGTGCACGCTCCGGTTCTCCTGGACGGGGCACTTGGGTTGTGGGCGGACCCAAGTCCCTGTGCCACGAGGGGCAGCTACTATGCTCGGCGACCTTTCAACTCATCTGGAAACCAGAAGGGACAGAGCTCAGAGCCTCCTGTATGTAGAACGCTGCCAGAAAAGTCAGCAATGCATTTCCTGAGTTAGACAGACTCCCTAGGAATGTGGAGAATGATCCCTCAGCATCCGTTAGTACCCCGAGCAGGGCACCTCTCCTGCCGCATCATCCCAGGCACCGGGGTGAAAGGTGAACTTCAGTCTGTTCTGGTGCCTGCGGGGACCTGTTGGGGGGTGGACGGCGCCGTGCACTGGCTGCCGTGTGCTGCTATGACCTTACCTGCAAACCTGGAAGGGACGTGTAGCCAAGTTAAAAAAAAAAAAAAAAAGAAAAAGAAAAAGAAAAAACCCAAGAAAACACAGCACGGGCCTCAGTACAGCTGGGTCTGCTATTCCCTGTATGATCTATCTCAGGTAAGAGCCCTGAACTTCCTCGTCTGTTAAATAAGTAAAATGGACTAGATAATTTCTAACCTCCTTCCGGCATTAATGTTTACAAACTACAAATCTATGGGAGAACGCCAGGAGCTGGGAAGAGCTGGAAATTGAAAAGAACTACGGCTGGCCATCAGGAGATAATTCTAGGGCCCGTCAGCAGAGAGAGGACAGAAAAGGAAAGGTGAGGTCGCATCGGGAAACTAACAAAGGCAGTGGAGAGCTTTTGAGTCCCTGCAGTTCCGAAGAAGAAGGCGGTAACACAAGCAAGCACGCTTGGCGGCATGTGACCCTGAGATGGCTCTGAAGTAGAAGACAATTGTGGTTATGCGAGTCAAATCCGGCTCCTCATAGTATCTTAAATGTGTGTATCTCTGTCAGCCATACTGAGGACCTCTGAAGTGGTATTTTGCTTTTGTTTTGTTACAATTTTTTTTACTATTTATTTGAGAGAGAGAGAGAGAGAGAGAGAGCGAGTGCAAGTAGGGCAGGGGCAGAGATAGGAAGACAGAGGATCCAAAGTGAGCTCTGTGCTGATAGCAGCAAGCCCGACGTGGGGCCCAAACCCATGAACTGTGAGATCATGACCTGAGCCGGAATTGGACGCTCAACCTACTGAGTCACGCAGGTGCTCCCTGAAGTAATAGTTTGAATTTTTTAAATGTTTATTTTTGAGAGAGAGTGAGTGTGCGCACACATGCGAGTGGGGGAGGGGCAGAGAGAGAGGGAGACACAGAATCGGAAGCAGGCTCCAGGCTCTGAGCCGTCACCACAGAGCCCGACGCGGGGCTCAAACCCACAGGCCACGATCATGCCCTGAGCTGAAGTTGGACGCTTAATTGACTGAGCCACCCAGGCATCCGAATGTTTATTTGCTTTTGAGAGAGAGCGCGAGCAGGAGACACAGAATCGGAAGCAGGCTCCAGGCTCCAAGCTGTCAGCACCAAGCCTGATGCAGGCCTCCAACTCCTGAACCGTGAGATCATGACCTATGCTGAAGTCGATGCTCAACTGACTGAGCCACCCAGGTGCCCCATGAAGTACTATTTTGGATGCCAGGCTACCAAGGTGGCAGCTACTGAAACTTCAGGTAGGCCTCAGGCAAGCTCATCTGCCTAGAGAGGGCGGGTTCATGAACCCAACCTTTTCTGAGACAGTAAGCACTGCTGAGCACAACTGATTCGGGCGGGACAGAGGGCCTAGGCTTACCGAAATTGATGAAACAACAGATCAACAGGAGCACACAAAAGGATGAAAACACACGGCCACCTACGAACTTCTCTGTGTAGTTACCCAGGTGCCGAAGACCAGGTGCAAACTCCAGTATCTATCAAGACGTGACCACCTGATCCAACTTGTCATTAGCCAGCAGTTGCTTGGCTTCTAACCTTCGTGTACGCCAGAAAGATAAAAAGTGAATGTCTTGAGTGTTAAAAACTCTGTCCCATCTGCAACTTTTGTACAGATTTGTTTCTGTGCAGCGCTGACTTTACTATTCGGCCTGGTCTGTAGATGTAGTCAAAACTTTGGGAACTGAAATTAACAAACTAAATAACAAAATGTTAATCATCAGGGAAATGAAGAAAGGGGTATGAGAAAATATTTATTGGGGTTGCTATGACAACAGAACAAGCCATCACAACAACATTCTTTGCTTTCCATCTGTCAAAACGTCGCCTTCACAGAGCCTTAAGAAACACTCAGGGTCCACCCTGAAGATGAAACGGAGCAAAGATGTTATTCTAAGTGTGATAGATTTTTGGCTCCACTTAAAACTCTTTTATAACTCATTCAGCATTTGCCACAAGTCCCTGCTATTTCCGCTTGCAGCACGCAGACTCCCTGCAATGAAGGCCGAGTGGCCGGGGAGGGGTTGACGGCGTGACTCCGGACCTCACGCAGGCCCAGGCGGGCGTCCACCCTGGGATGCCATGCGGCCACTCCCAAGCTTGTGGCGGGTGCTGTTCTCATGCGCTCTTCTGCGGTGTCACAAGGCTTGGGGGGAGGAGAACGGGGGAGGCTTGCTTCCATGCCTGGCTGGACGGAGCTGGAATGGGAGCACCGTGCCCAGTGAGGGGCAGGAAAGCCCCCCTCCGCTGGAGCTTATGCAGGAGGCTCTCTTCCTACCCCTTCCCAGGTCACACATCTTGCAGGAAGCCACTGTCCCCCAGGCCCTAGTTTGTCATGGCCTGGCCAGAGAACCCATCAGTTCCCTGTGGCTCCTTGCCCGTAAATCAGACGGCTTTAGGTGCTCCTGGGGGGTCGGCCAGCAAGCAGAGCAGGACGGAGAGGGGAACATGGCTCCTGGCTTCTTCACTCGGCAGTTTCACACATGTGATGTTCTTTGGTGGAGTTTCTGTGCTTTGATCATTAGCTATGTCACTTTTTCCTCTTTTTAAAAAGCTTTTATTTTATTATTTATTAAAAATTTTTTTTTAATGTTTATTTTTCTCGCGAGAGAGACAGAGTGTGAGCATGAGAGGGAGATGCAGAATCTGAAGCAGGCTGCAGGCTCTGAGCTGTCAGCAGAGCCCGATGCGGGGCTCAAATTCAGGAACTGCGAGATCATGACCTGAGCCGAAGTTGGACGCTTAAGTGACTGGGCCACCAGGGCACTCCTATTTTATTTCTTATTTTAGAGAGAGAGAGAGAAAGTGAGAGGGGGAGAGGGAAAGAGAGAGAGCATCCCAAGCAGACTCCATGCTCAGCACTGACCCTGATGTGGGGCTCGATCACACAACTCTGGCATCAAGAACCTGAACAAAACCAAGTCAGGACGCTCAACTGACTGAGCCACTGAGGTGCCCCAAGATTTTAGTTGTAAATAATTTCTACACTCATGTGGGTGTCAGACTTGCAACCCTAATGATCAGGAGTCACATGCTGCACTGACGGAGCCAGTCGGGTACCCCAGCCATGTCCCTTTCCTGCAGGTGAGCCAGGCTTCCCTGTACGGGCTTAGCTGGCCTGTTAGGGACGGGGTCACAACTGAGGATCAGGAAAACCCAAAACTGAGGCCTCCAGAAGTAGACAAGCTGCAAACGAGGTGCAGAGGGCCCCGACTTTGGGCACAGTCTAGGGCAGAGGCCTGGGAATCCTGGAGAGGACCCACAACGTGGTGTGTATTTGTCTTTAACCCAAGGGATGTTAAGAGGGGCATTCGATGAGCACACAGTTACTTCGGCAGCTCTCAAGCGTCCGGGATTAGAATCACAGAGGCACCTGGGACAGGCTTCCAGGTGATTTCTACTGAACCGATCAACCTGGGAGAGGAGAGAGCCTACGGAGGGAGCGAGGTGTGGGCTGTGGTGCTGACCTTCTCCAGCAGCATGTTCATAGAATCACGCAGCATTTGAGCTGGAGGGGTCCTGCAGGAATTAGACGGTCCCCTCCCCCACTGCACAGCTGGACACATGAGGTGGTCGTCCCCGGGGATGTTCTGGAAAGCACAGGAGGCCTGAGGACGGGAGTCCTGGGTCAAGAATGGGGCCCTTCAGGGGCGCCTGGGTGGCTTAGTCGGTTAAGCGTCCGACTTTCGCTCAGGTCATGATCTCGGGGTTCGTGGGTTCGAGCCCCGTGTGGGCTCTGTGCTGACTGCCAGCTCAGAGCCTGGAGCCTGTTTCAGTCTGTGACTCCCTTTCTCTCTGACCCTCCCCTGCTCATGCTGTCTCTCTCTCTCTCTCTCTCTCCTAGAAATAAATAAAACATTAAAAAAAAAAAAAAGAATGGGGCCCTTCGCAGGTTCTGGGCCAGGGTGGCTGGGAGGGCAAGCTGCCAAGGAGCACAGTCCCAGGAGGCCCGGGGTACTCTGACAGTGCAGTCAGAGAATTCCAGGGCTAGGAGGGAGTGTGGGGGTCACCCAGACCCTCCTGCCTCTCTGGGCCCCAGCTGAAGGCCGTGAGAGAGGGAGGGCCTGGGGAGAAAACCACAGACGTGTCAGCTTCTTCTGCAGACCATTCTAGCCTAACTGCCAAGCACAAGGGGGGGTTCTTAATGGCATGTTTTAAGAAAGACTTTCCTGGGGCGCCTGGGTGGCTCAGTTGGTTAAGCGTCCGACTTCGGCTCAGGTCATGATCTCACGGTTCGTGGGTTCAAGCCCCGCATCAGGCTCTGTGGTGACAGCTCAGAGCCTGGAGCCTGCTTCGGATTCTGTCTCCCTCTCCCTGACACTCCCCTGCTCANTTTTCTCTGGAGCCAGGCTGCCCCCGTCCCAGCGCTCCCAGTAACCTCTGGCTTCCTCGGGCAAAGTGACTTAACCTCTGGGTGCTTCTTAGTTTCCGAATAACAGAAGCTATGTGACTGAGTCGTCAGGAGCCTGAAAGAATACAGGTCAAACGCTTCCAAGAGCCTGGCCCAGAGGCAACATCCCAGTGCTCCCAGCGGGGCCTGCTGTCGCCGTCCTCGGGCTCCCGCCTGCTGTTTCCTTCTTTTCCCGCCTTAGCTCTGTGGGTCTTTATTTTTTTTCCATCTCTTCAGGTCTGCGCGGAACTGGTGTTGGACAGAAAGAGAGTTTATTGGGCAAGAGAGAGAACGCCCCGAGCCATTTGTAACAGGAAAAGTATGGCTGCCTTTGGGGACAACGTGACACGGGAGCCCAAGGAGGCAGTCAGAGTGACGAGGGACCTGGGCGCAGACAAGCCCTTGTTTCATAATGAGGAGACCCAAGGCCAGTGGCTGAGGATGTTCAGGCTTCCTCCCTCCTGGGGGGGGGGGGGGCACCCCGAGGCCCTGCATCCTGTGTGATGAGAGGTGGACGTGCAAGTCTGAAGGCCAAGAGGGATTTAAAAACGTAATTAAGGTATTTTACACACACACACACACACACACACACACACACACAGTAGTTAGCTGCACTGTGGCCCAGCCCTGGACCCGAGGACTGCACTGCCATTCTGCATGTCCCTGCAGCATCCTTGGCCGCCATCTTACCCCTCTCCCCTCTCAAGGGTGTTTGCTTAGTCTTCGAAGGGACTAAGTCTCTACCGGCAGAATACCAGGCACCGTGGAAGGTGGGGTGGGAAGAGACACTCCAAATCCTTCCAGCCTGACCACATTGGTGACCTGTCCCCCCCCCAAAGCTGCTCCAGAGCAGGAGGGGAGGGGCTGGGAGAACGAGCCAAGATGCCACCGGGCAGGGTCCTTTCATAGGGTTAGGGCTCCTTTGCTTTCCTTTGTCTCTTGGTGGAGCAGTTCTGTGGGAGGGGCTTCAACCCATCAACCCAGAAATCTGTCCAGGGAGGGGGGAGAGGTGGCTGTCTCTTCCCAGAGATCTTCCCAGCACTTCTGGCTGTCTTGGTCCCCTGAGCCTGACACCCTGACACTGACACGTGCACTCTGTTGCCCTTCAGGGGTGCATTGGTCTTTGACCCTTTCTGTTCCCACCTTCTCTCTTGCACGGTACTTTGACAAGAAAAATAGATGATAGTTTGCGTTCTCCTCTGCCCGGGAGGAAGCCTGGGGAGGGCACGCTCCTCCCAGCCATGCCCATCTTCCGGGACATTTTCTCAGGCTGGGCCTCCCGCAGCCTGACATCTTCAGCCCAGAAGCAAGCTCCTCGGGGGACTGTCTGGCTCCATCTCAGTTCCTGATGGGCAGCAGGTTTACCTGGCTGGCAATCACTTCTAGCCTAGCTAGGCCTTTCTGAGATTCGCCGTTCTCCCCTCCCCCATGGCCGAGCCTGAGAATTCTACTTCTGGGGCTTCCAGAGAATACAGACAGCTACTAGAATGTCCATGAAATCCGATTCTGGCCACTGAAGGGTTATTACTCCTCAGCTTCCAGAGCCCCAACCTTGAGAACTCTCCCGTCTGAATCCCCCAGCGCCCAGCGAGCCTGGAGAGCCGCCAGTGCCCAGCACCAGCTGCAGCCCGAGCGCCGGCCCGCTTCCTGAGCGGATCCCAGGTACAGGGAGTGTAACAACCACACGGTAAAAGTGAACAGCTCGCTAAAGGCCACGGTGGGAGCGGGCTGGGAATAGCCAAGTGGCTGTTGTCCAAAGAGGAGCATCACCAAGATGACCAGATGGGCTGGCACGGGACGAGAGGACTGGATTCCATTTCCTGCCACATTCCTGATGATCTCCACGTGCATACCTTCTGTCCTTTCCACTCCTCTTTCCCTGTTCCTCTTCCTCCCTTTTGTTTTCCAGACTCGGGAGTCAGATTTCCTCTGCAAACCACAGTTCTTCCATTTTTGTGTTTCGGGCATTGCTTCCCTCCAGATGGACTCCTGGGTTGGCCTCATCTGCTTTCACTGGCTGATGGCCCATCTCTGCCTGGGCCCCACATCTCAGCCCTTGGTGGGGTTTCAGTCACCACCCCTGCTGCTGTGCCCTCACTTCCAAAGCAAAGAAGGCTCTGGTTCGGTATTTTAAAAGGAGGAAAATGCCAGGAACTCTTTTTTTTTTCTAGTTCAGAATTAACTCGAATCCCTACCTGTATCTCCTTCTGGCTCTTCCTTGCTTTGTGATATGGGCTTTACAAAGCACTGAGTGTAACCCATAGGATCCGGGGGGCAGCCCACCAAGCGGCAAGCAGGTGCGTGTGATTCTGTGTAATTTATTTTAGCACCGAGAGGAAGGGATGCCTCTGGGATATGCCTGTGCTTTAGCACGGCCCTGCAGCGGGCTGTGAACCGTGGCTCCTTGCCTCCCACCGGGCCTTCCTTCGTCTCCGGGCTGAGCCGCAGCGATCTGCTTCACAGATCCTGAAGGTGTCATGCTCGGCCTCCCGCCTCCTTGCCTTGCTCTTCTGCCTGGAATGCGCTTTCTGCTCGCTCTTAGTCTTAGGACTCAGCCAGAACTGGCTTCCTCTGAGGAGTGACCTCCTCGCTGTCTAGAAGCACTGCTCTGGTAAGCCTTTACCACACGGTGCCGTGTGGTCTGCTCACTTCTAGAACCGAGCCCCCCGCCGGACTGAGAACCAGCAGTACCACTCTGTCTCTTCTGCCCTGAGTGCCTTGGCACACGCCTGAGTGCCCGGTCCCCCGACACATGGCAGAGCACTTGGTGCCCCAGCACACAGGACACAGCCGAGCGCCCCATCCCCCGGCACACAGCATAGCACCCGTCCCCTGGCACACAGGACACGGCCGAGCGCCCCATCCCCCCGCACACAGCCCAGCACCCCGTCCCCCGGCACACAGGACACGGCCGAGCGCCCTGTCCCCCGGCACACAGGACACAGTCGAGCGCCCCATCCCCCGGCACACAGGCCACGGCCGAGCGCCCCGTCCCCCGGCACACAGCACAGCACCCATCCCCTGGCACACAGGACACGGCCGAGCGCCCCGTCCCCCTGCACACAGCCCAGCACCCCGTCCCCCGGCACACAGGACACGGCCGAGTGCCCTGTCCCCCAGCACACAGGACACAGTCGAGCACCCTGTCCCCCGGCACACAGGCCACGGCCGAGCGCCCCGTCCCCCGGCACACAGCACAGCACCCATCCCCTGGCACACAGGACACGGCCGAGCGCCCCGTCCCCCCGCACACAGCCCAGCGCCCCATTCCCTGGCACACAGGACACGGCCAAGCGCCCTGTCCCCCGGCACACAGGACACAGTCGAGCGGTCCGTCCCCCTGCACACAGCCCAGCACCCTGTCCCCCGGCACACAGGCCACTGCCGAGCACCCCGTCCCCCGGCACACAGCCCAGCACCCCATCCCCTGGCACACAGGACACGGCCGAGCGCCCCATCCCTCTGCACACGGCCCAGCGCCCAGCACACAGTGGAGCGGGTGGAAGGTAGACTGCAAACCAGGTAGTGTGTATGGAAGCACGGGCTTGCCCGGTTTCTCACAGCTGCTGCGCCTGACAAATCTCCACTCTGCGCTGCCCACTGACCCGCGCTCTTCCCTCCGAGGCGCTTCCTCCGCAGTCCCGGGCAATCAGCGGCCCTACACACGTCACGCAGTCCGGGGCTGACTGTCGTTCAGACACTTTGCTAGCAGAGGCCAAGGTTAGTACCTGAGCTTGTCTGCGATGAAGATGACCCTCCTTTCCAGAAGCAGGGAGGCAAAAACACAGAGCAGGTGGCGGACGCTGAGAGTGGAGAAGAGAGACTCAAAGTCTACGTGTTCGAGCCGGGAGTCGAGCGGGCGGCACAGCTCAATCATCTGCAGGGGGAAGAGGAGCAGAGTGAGGAGGGGGCTGCACGCACTGCAGGCCCGGGGCTCTGAGGCCCTCAGCAGGGGGCACCCATTGGCAGGGGAAAAGGGAAGGAAAAACAAGGAAGACAAAGCAACTGGGGAAAAGAAAGATCCCGGGAGAGTGGGGAGAGTGGGGTGCGGGTGTACTTGGTGGGGACTCTCTCACAGTGGAGTGTGAGGAAAGTTCGGTTGGAGGCAGGGAGACAGGGTGGCAGAGTCAATGGCCCTTGACTCTGAAACGGCTGGCGGCTCTAGCTGGTGATGACCGATTTGGACCACCTCCTCCCTGGGAGTTCCATGTCTGTTGATACCCCATCACTCAGAGTCCCGGGGGAAAGCGTCTGCCTCGCAAGGGAATACTACCGGCTGCAGTGGAGTCACGGGCTCACACAGAAGGACCGACCAGTCCAAGCAGCTCTTTCAAGATTCACCTACCCTAGAAGGTGTTTCTCGATGAGCCCAACCCCATACCAATCCCTTCGTTACCACGTGTCTTACAGCTGGTATGCTCAGTGGGCACAGCCTCTCGTTCTGTACTTGGTGAAATGTTCCCAAATTCATCTCAAGTCACTACTCCTGTGTGTGTGTTTCTTCTTTTTTTAAAACATTTTTTAAAAAAATGTTTATTTTTGAGACAGAGAGAGAGAGCACGCACACGAGCAGCGTTGGGCAAAGAGAGATGGAGACACAGAATTCAAAGCAGGCTCTGCACTGTCCACACAGAGGCCCATGTGGGGCTCAAACTCACAAACCATGAGACCATGGCCTGAGCCGAAGTCGGACGCTTAACTGACTGAGCCACCCAGGCATTCCTGCTTTTCTAATAGCTGACTCCTTCACAGGCCGATGTGTTACTCTGAGCAGAGCACCTGCCCTGTGTTGCCCACATCGAGGGGCCCGTTAATGTTAACACCCCTGTGGCCAAGGCTCCTGCGTCTGGTAGAGGACAGTATAAGATTCTCCAGCAACAGGGAGAATGTCCCTCTCTGTTCTGGGAAGGTGAGCTGTTGCAGAATATTCTAGACCTATCCTTTTCCCTCCCCCATCTCAGAGGCGGCTCACTTTTTCAAGGGCTTTTGGAAACAGATATTCAGGCTGAATGGGATGTGCTTTCTGATGTCCACAGGGCCATATAAAGGGAATGGGAAGGATGAAAACAAAGTCCTGCATTAAATCCCAACCCAGCCAAGGAAGGGGACATGCCCCCAAGTCCTAGACAGGTGAATAAAAAGTAGTACCTGAACTTGTCTTCCCTGTAAAGAATCTGTTTTACAATATGGAGTTACAGAGGTGATGGAGACCAAAACCATAAACGGGTTCAAATACAATCTATGAGTGTAATGGGCTATTAAGAGAAGCTGAGGATGTTGAATGCAGGTCCCTGACCTGTGGGGCCAATGTCATGCAAAGAGACACCATACACTGCCACGACACAGTTCTGGGCTTGCTGTCCGGGACTGAATCCTGGAATGGACAGACAGGACTCAGGGTGGATTTCATATGCACCTGAATGTGGCCTCAGGCGATGAGCCAGCCCCTCGCTTGATCTTCTGGGACTTGGCTGGCTGGGCCATTCTCCTCTAGGAGACAATAGGAATCTGACGGCTTACCTCAGTTCCTGATCCTGGCAAGAAGTTCTTGACCACGATGGTCTTGCCCAGTGCTGGGAAGGGCGCCTCCATGACACTCCTCATGAGGGGCTGCACCAGGGCAGGAGAGATGCCTCGCCGTTTTTCCACCTCATCCAAGATCTGCAAGGGGTCACCAAAGCAGCTTAGCTATCCTGACCTCAGGACACCAAGGTACTGCTCTGTTCTCGACGAACATGGGCCCAGCACAGCGACGGAAGAACCCAGGGGAAGCCCTGCTGTCCTCATCAGGCCAAACTTAAAGGGTCTTTCACCCCATATGCTTTTGTCCCAAATCTCCTCTCTAGGTACCCCTCCTGTGCCTTTGCAGTTCTTTCCACCAAAGGGGTGAAGTTCCCTGACCCCCTTGACTTTGAATTTGGACATGTAACTTACTGGGCTAAGACATGCTAAGGGAGCATTTTTCTCCCCTAAGGAGAGAAAAATTGGCTCTTGGGGGTGGTGATGAAAAAAACTTAGATATTACAATGGTTTGTAGCCTTTTAAGGGGCGACAGTACATAAAAAGATATACAGTGTATCTGTGGAATTAAAATTTCTCTGGGGGTAGCCATCAGGGAAACACAAATCCAAACCACAGTAAGATTCCACTTCACACCCATTAGGGTGGCTATAACCAAAAGACACAATAGTAAGTGTTGGCAAGGGAGTGGAGAAACTGGAATCCTCAGGCTCTGCTGGTGGGAATGTGTAATAGCGAATGTTTAGCGCATCTGCTAAACAGTCTGGCAGTACCTTTGAAGGTTAAACATAGTGTTACCATATGACTTAGTGATTACACTTCTAGACATTTACCCAACAGAAGTGAAAACATATGTTCACACAAAAACTGGTACATTGATGTTCACGGCAGAATTATTCATCATAGCCCAAAAGGGGAAATAACCTAAATGTCTGATGAGTGGATAAACAAAATGTGATATTCCAGTATACGCCATAATCAGCCATTACAGGGCATGAGATACTGATTCACGCTCCAGCAGCGATGAACCTTGGAAATACCAGGCTAAGTCAGACATGCTAGTCACAAAAGGCTACTTATTGTGTGATTCCATTCGGATAAAAAGTCCAGAAGAGACAAATCCAGAGACAGAAAGCAGACTGGAGGTTACTAGGGTTGGGAAGTGACTGCTAATGGGTACAGGGGTTTCTTGCTGGGGTGATAAAAATGTCCTACAATTGCGGTGACAATTATACAACCGTGTGGATGTGCTAAAAGGGTGAATTTTATGGTTTACAAACTTTATCTCAAGAAAACTGTTATTCTAAAACGTCTAAATGTAAGACCCTCCATAATCTAGTTGTGGATCAAAGAGTTTTAATAAAAATGCCATTTATAGGGGCACCTGGGTGGCTCAGTCAGTTGAGCATACATTTTTTAAAAGTCTATTTATTTATTTTTGAGAGAGAGAGAGAAAACACAAACAGGGGAGGGGCAGAGAGAGGGGGATACATAGAATGTGAAGCAGGCTCCGAGCTCTGAGTTGTCAGCACAGAGCCTGATGCAGGTCTCGAAGACAGGAGCCATGAGATCATGACCTGGGCCGAAGTTGGATGTTTGACCAACTGAGATACCCAGGTGCCCCATCTCTCTCTCTCTCTCTCTTTCTCTCTTTTAAATGCTTATTTATTTTTAATAGAAGGGAGGGGCAGAGAGAGAGGGAGACAGAGGATCCACAGTGGGCTCTGTGTGATAGTAGGGAGAGCAGAGAACTTGATGCAGGGCTCAAACTTACTAACCATGAGATCGCAGCCTAAGCTGAAGTCAGATGCTTAACCAACTGAGCAACCCAGGTGCCCCAAGCATCAAACTCTTGATTTTGGCTCAGATCTGGACCTCATGGTCTGTGAGATCAAGTCCCATGTCAGGCTCTGGGCTGACAGCACGGAGCCTGCTTGGGATTCCCTATCTCTCTCTCTGCTCTTCCTTTACTCACATTCTCCTTTTTCTCTCTCTCAAAATAAATACATTAAAAAAATCCATTTATAATAATATCACATGTAGGTATTGAACTCTTGAAATATGGCTAGTCTGAACCGAGAGGTGTTATAAATGTAAAATACTGCATAGATTTCAAAATACAGAATTAAGAATGTAAAATATCAATGACTATACTGATTAAATGTTGACATAATATATAGTATTTTAGCTATATGGGTTAAATAAAATTTACTATTAAAATTAAAAAGATTGTATATATGGCAGTTCCTCAAAAAGTTAAACATAGAATTACCAAATGGTCCAGGAATTCCACACTTAAGGGTATATACCCCCAAAATTTGAAAGCGGGGACTCAGATATCTGAATGGCCATGTTTAGAGCAGCATAATTCACAAGAACTAAAAGGTGCAAACAACACAAATGTCCATCTATGGATAAACAGATAAAGAAAAATGTGATACATAAAAGCAATAGACTTATTCAGCCTTAAAAAGGAAGAAAATTCTGACATATGCTCCAATATGGATGAAGCTTGAGGACATATGCTAACGTGAGAGAAGCCAGTCACAACAGGATAAGTATACGATTTCATTTACATGAGATCCTGGAGTAGTCAGACTCACAAAGACAGAAAGTAGAATGGTGGGTGCAGGGGCCTCAGGGGAGAAGGGAATGGAGAGGTTAGCGTTGAATGGGTACAGTTTTAGTTCACAGATGTACAAAAATTCTGGAGATGGATGATGGCGACAGTTGCACACAATGTGAATGAACATAATGCTAATCAACTATACACTGAATATGGCTAAAGAAGGGGCGCCTGGTTGGCTCAGTCAGTAGAGCAAGAGACTCTTGATCTTGGGGTTGTAAGTTGTAGAGATTACTTAAAAATAAAATCTTGAGGGGCACCTAGATGACTCAGTCGGTTAGGCATCTGACTTCAGCTCAGGTCATGATCTCCCAGTTTGCTAGTTCGAGCCCCACATCAGGCTCTGTTCTGACAGCTGAGTCTGGAGCCTGCTTCAGATTCTGTCTTCCTCTCTCTTTGCCTCTCCCCCACTCATGCTCTGTCTCTCTCTCTCCCTCTCAAAAATAAGTAAACATTAAAAAAATAAAATCTTAAAAAATGGCTAAAATAGTAACTTCTATGTTATGTATATTTTAGCACAACAAAAAGAAAATAATATGACAAAAAATTAAAAAGAATTTTATGAGGGGAGGCAATGAAAGGGAAAAAAAATCTTTTATTATTTTTTAATGTTTGTTTATTTTTGAGAGAGAGAGGACAAGGTGCAAGAGAGGGAGGGGCAGAGAAAGAGGAAGACACCGAATCCGAACCAGGCTCCAGGCTCTGAGCTGTCAACACAGAGCCTGGAACAGGGCTTGAACTCACGAACTGCGAGATCACAATGTGAGCCAAAGTCGGACATTCAATTGAATGAGCTGCCCAAGTGCCCCACAGGGGGAAGAAAATCTTAAAACATTGGCTGGGGGTAATAAAAAAAAGGATGAAGAACTCTGAGGCAGAAGGTCTAAGCCTAGAAGGTCTAAGCCTCGGCCTTGGAGGCCTCTGCCACAGCCAGGAGAACCACACGCACGGGCCGGCTCACTGTCCACGGAGGATGACAGACATGTGGGCCAGCCCCAACCCCAGCCTTGCAGCCTACAGCAGAGAGGTCAGCCAGCCTCCAGCCAACCCCAACACATGCGTGAGCCCAGGGGAGCTGAGCTGAGCTGACCTGCAGGTCTGTAAGAATAAATGATTGCTGCTTTAAGCTACTGTGGTTTGTTACAAAGTGTGACTGTGCAATATTTAATGATATTCCTTTCTTCAGAGATTCTGAGAGATGTTCTTTTTTTTTTTTTTAACATTTATTTATTTTTGAGACAGAGAGAAAGAGTAGGAGTGTGTGGAGGAGAGGGACAGAAAGAGAGGGAGACAGAGGATCTGAAGCGGGCTCCAAGCTGAGAGCAGAGAGCCCGATGTGGGGCTCGAACCCATGAACCTCGAGAGCAAGACCTGGGCTGGAGTCGTATACTTAACCGGCTGGGCCACCCAGGACCTCTTGAGAGCCGTTTTTCTTAAATATCATGCCTCTTTCTTTGTTTCCTGTTTTTGTCTTTTAAGTAGGCTCCAGGCCCAGTGTAGGGCTTGAACTCACAGCCCTGAGGTCAAGAGTTGCATGCTCTACTGACTGAGCCAGCCAGGCGCCCCAATTCCTCTTTCTGTACAAAAGGACAATTTGTCATCTTAGTCATCCTTGTCCCTCACCTGGAAATAGGTCGAGTTTACAGAGATCAGTTGACCAAAGCTGTGTTTCTGGCTCTATCCAGCATATCTGCTGTGTGGTCTTTGGCAAGCGATCATACATGTTCCTACAGCATCCCCGGTAACAAAACCGCCATGAGAACACAGAAGTGTACATCATATGGTATGTTAACATGTTTGTTTGCTTGTCGTCCTCTGTCCACAACAGAACAATGGGGCTCGTGTGAATTCTGAAGGTGTCATGGGATGCTGGGGTAGTTCACGCGAGCGGCTCCACCTCTCCCCTTCATAAGCATTCTCTGAGCAGCCACGACTGACCTACAGCCTTATTTCTACATTTAAAATCCCCCTGAGGGGAGCGCCTGGAGGGCTCAATTGGTTAAGCGGCTGACTCGGCTCAGGTCATGATCTCGTGGTTCACAGGTTCGAGCCCCATGTTGGGTTCTGTGCTGACAGCTCAGAGCCTGGAGCTTGCTTTGTGGATTCTGTCTCCCTCTCTGCCCCTCCCCTGCTTATATTCTCTCTCTCTCTCTCTCTCTCAAAAATAAAATATTAAAAAAAAATTTAAACAACCCAGCTGGGCAAGACCTGCATGAGCAGCAATGCATAACTGCCCTAGAGTCCGCAAATAACCAACTTCAATGTAAAAGGCTTCCCACCTCAGTGGAATGGAGGTAGGAACACAGATACATGGATATCATTCTTTATGTCTAACAGACTTGCAGAGAAGTACAAGTTCTATCAATGCTAGAGGTTATAAGTAGAAGTCAGGCTTCTTCTGAGTGTAAGTGGATGCTGCACAGGAAGTACACTTATTTTAGAATGCTTTGAGGAAATGATGTTTTCCATCCATGGACTGTAGACCTAGGACTTCAGTTCTCAAAAGAAAGCTCAGACTAAAATATATGCTCAAGAAGAATTTAAAATCAATGTAGGATTAGATGGTCATGTCTGGTTAATGTAGGAAATGAATGCTGGATTATACCTAATTTTTAAGATTACCATATATGATAGTAATTAGCTTCTTTCTACCCACCAAATTGGATGAGCCAATTCAATACAGCAATTCCTAGGTGTTGATACGTTGGTTCATCTTCCCAAAGACAGGACCAAATTATATTAAGACTGATAAATTTAGGGGCGCCTCGGTGGCTTAGTCGGTTGAGCGTCCGACTTTCACTTGGGTCATGATCTCGCGGTTCGTGGGTTCGAGCCCCGCGTCGGGCTCTGTGCTGACTGCCAGCTCAGAGCCTGGAGCCTGTTTCAGTCTGTGACTCCCTCTCTCTCTGACCCTCCCCTGCTCACGCTGTCTCTCTCTCTCTCTCCTAGAAATAAATAAAAAATCTTTAAAAAAAAAAAAAAGACTGATAAATTTAGAGTATAATCACAATAATAAATCTCCCACACACACAACACATACATATACATGGATACTTATACATCCGTCCATGGAGGTGGTCTTTCTGTCAGGCAAAAGCTAATATGACAAAAGACAATGCTGAGAAGTATGAAAGTAAACCATAAGGAATATTCTGGGAATATCCTCCACCCCTTCCATCCTCCACTGCGATTACTTTGACTCTCTCCCCCTATCCCCTTTTCCTGGGCCCTGAACCATCAGCTCTCATTTCCAATATTAGTGACAAGAGAAGTGGGAACGAAAATATGTCAGGATACGCTTAAAAAAATACCAGGAGTCCAGGTATTTCCCATGTCTTCCCTCTGCCGAGGCCCTGGTCCTCACCTTTGAAAAGAGGCTGAAGCATCCGAGGCGGCTCACGATGCAGTAAACTTCAGGGAGACGCTTCCCTTTGCCACCAGGCTTTTTGGGGTGAAATGCAAGGAAATCATGAGTGTTACCACTTCAGAGAAGAGAACCCAAACATGTTTAAGTGTCTACCATGTACCAGATGTTCCCACATATTGTACCTTTACCCATACCCCATTTTATAAGTGGGGAGCACTCTGGCCATGTAGTATATATATTTTTCTTCTCTTGAAGGGACCAAATCAAAGGTGTAGTGCATACAGTAGGTGCTCAAAATGGCCTTTGGAGCCATAAAGGAAGGAGCAATAAAGGAAGGAGGCTGAACTTGAACCCAGATCACTGTGGTTCCTCTTAAGGAATGACCCTGAAGCCATATGTTGCTTATTGTAATGATAATTCCAAGTCAGAAATCATTCCTCAAAATCCTTTTTGGAAACTGCTTTTTAAGCTGATTTTCAAACCAAAATGAAAATCAATCTCACTATGTCAAACTAATTTTATCAAAAAAAATTATCCCACTAAACTTTTTATTTTTTCCCATTAATTTTTAAAATTGCTATCCATACTTTTTATTCACTATTAATTCAACAAATATTTACTGAATATACCTTTTATATGCTGTGCATTATTCTTGATTCTAAAATATATCAGCTTATTTCAAAGACTCAAATACACTCAGTGGGAAATGATTTGCTACTACTGAAGATTTTCAAAAGAATGGATCTTGGGGTGCTTGGGTGGCTCAGTTGGTTAAGCATCCGACTTCAGCTCAGATCATGATCTCACAGTTTGTGAGTTCGAGCCCCGTGTTGGGCTCTGTGCTGACAGCTCAGAGCCTTGAGCCTGCTTTGGATTCTGTATCTCCCTCTCTCTCTACCCCTCCAAATTTGTGCTCTGTCTGTCTATATCTCTCAAAAACAAATAATAAACGTAAAAAAACCTCAAAAAACAAAAGAGTAGGTCTCAAAAAGACAACCTCGGAAATGGGTTAGCATGGTCATTTCATCGGAATCCGATCCTGACTTAAAAAAATTTTTGTTTTATTTTATTTTTGAGAGAGAGAGAGACAGAGACAGAGAGAGAGACAGAGAGAGAGACAGAGTGCAAACAGGGGAGATGCAGAGAGAGACAGGGAGACACAGAATCCAAAGCAGGCTCCAGGTTCTGAGCTGTTGGCGCAGAGCCTGAGGTGGGGCTCGAACTCACGGATGGTGAGATCATGGCCTGAACTGAAGTCGGATGCTTCACTGCTGCCCCTGAGCTCTCTGGGTCTGTGGTAGCACGTTTTATTAGAAAGGACATTTGGCTTAAGGATAGAAAGGACTTTTATTCGGCAAAAAAAAAAGTGGAGCAAGTATTTTCTTTCTAAGGGAGACAGAACTGTTGTTCCTTTCTACCCGTGAGACTTAGGTGAACCCCCAAATCTTCCATGTTTTTAACTCTCCTGATTAACCCGCCCCACGTCCTGCCTCCCCTGCAGACCGAGAGCTGAGCGTACTAACCAGCAGTCTTCGGCAGTAACCGAACCTTCTGCTCCCATCTTCTCCAGTTAAGACAAACGAGAAGGTTTCGCTGTGGTTGGGGAAACAAAAGTGCTTTACAGAGCAGAACAAGACAGAAGACACGAGATGGTGAGCCATCATGGGACATTCTGGAAGGGGGCCGTCAAAAAGGGCCGCTTCCCCCTCCTGCCCGTCCATCTCTGTGCAGGGCCTCTGTGCGCTTACAGTTTTGGGGTCTGTGTCAGGGAGAGGGAGACCCAAAGTGCCAGTGTATCCGGAGAGGAATGAGGGATTTCTCTCCACCCTGAGCTCTCGGAGCTTTCCATCACCCGAGCCGTCCCGTCGCCCGAAACCGCAGTCACCGACGGAGCATCTGCCATGCCTCCTGCCCTCCGGGACCTCCAGGCTGAGCCGGCCCCCACTGCTCTAGGGATGTGACTCAGTGAAGGAGCAGCTGAAGACTGGGACAGTTCTGTGCCCCCCATTGGAACTGCCCCTGGGGTGACTGCCCCGAGAACTGTCTCCTCAGAGCCACCCGGGGCTCAGACTGCCCTCGGAGACTGCTGGGCCAGCTTCAAGGAACACGGCGTCCCTCAACACAGCACACACAGCCTACTGAGTTTGGTCAATTGCTGGAACACCCGACAACGGAAATTTTAGTATGTAACATGTAACAACATGGGTTAAAGCAGAAACGTAAACCTATCACAGTCCGAGTAACAGCTGGATGGGCGATCAATGCTTCTAGGGAAAAGGGACAAGGAAAGTGTGATGGGTAATGTTTCTCTAGCGTCTCTTAGACCAAGAACTACTTTTGTCCTTCACAGAGGCTTATGAGCCAAACACACGCCCACATTCAGGGGGCATGCTTAGCAAGGTGATTTGTATCTTCAGGGAAGTTTTAAAACACAGAGAGGGAAAATCTCTAGCCTGGGGCCCATCAGGATCACTTAAGGTAGGACTGGATTACGGCATCTGCCATCTGTGACGCCGCCCCCCTCCCCTCTTCTTGCCTTAGCTGTTGGGGGTGGGAAGGGAGATGCCAGCACATACCTGGTAAATTGCTGGACAGGAGTCCAATCCTTGGCATCAGGGAAACAGAATTGGGGGATGGCCTTCAGCTGGTCCTCAGCCTCTCTCATGAACTTGAAAGATCTTTCCAACTGCAGAGAAAAGGGTGAGAGAAGGTTGGAGAAAAAACCCCAGCATGGGAGAGAAAGGCAGAAGCTTGGCAAGACCACATCTTCCACCTTCCACCTTCCTAAGTGGAGACCACCACCATAACCTTGGGAAGGGTCGGCAGCTCAGTCTGCTGGGGTCTTTTGTCTCCAGGGTGCTGTCAACTCTATTCTTATGTGGGGAAGTCAGGAGGAAAACACTGGTGTGTTTCAGAGAAATTTTTTTTTTTTTTTAACATTTATTTTTGAGAGACAGAGAGAGACAGAGCACAAGTAGGGGAGGGGCAGAGAGAGGGAGACACAGAATCTCAAGCAGGTTCCAAGCTCTGAGCTGTCAGCACAGAGCCTGACACGGGGCTCGAACCCACAAACCTCGAGATCACGACCTGAGCTGAAGTCAGAACCTAACCAACTGAGCCACCCAGGCGCCCCTAGAGAAGTATTCTTGATGTTTAACATTCTGGAATATAAATATTTTAATCAAGTAGGAAAAAGTGTTAATAGCAATCCCCTTTGTTTTTAAAAAAATTTTTTTAATGTTTTATTTCTGAGAGAGAGAGAGAGAGAGAGAGAGAGAGAGAGACAGTGTGAACAGGGGAGGGGGAGAGAGAGGGAGACACAGAATGTGAAACAGGCTCCAGGCTCTGAGCTAGCTGTCAGCACAGAGCCTGACACGGGGTTCAAACCCATGAACTGTGAGATCATGACCTGAGCCGAAGTCAGATGCTTAACTGACTGAGCCACCCAGGCACCCCTATAGCAATCCTTTTCAAATAAGAGACTCATGAATCTGCAAGGCAGAGCCTCAAATCTGGTATTACAACTTCTGGGCCCAAGAAAGCTGCCTTTCCTCGATCCAGGCAAAGACATTTTATAACACTTCTTAGTGAATTCATTCAGTCTAATTACATTATACAGTAAACTTCAATTAATTTCAGTGTCCTTGATTGTCAGAACCAAAAAGAAACTAGGCATCATCCAGTCTGACGTTCCTTTTTTGTTTTTAGTTTTTTAAAATGTTTACTTATTTTTGAGAGAGAGACAGAGTATGAGAGGGGGAGGGGCAGAGAGAGAGGGAAAACACAGAATCCAGAGCAGGCTTCAGGCTCTGAGCTGTCAGCACAGAGCCTGACACAGGGCTTGAACCCACGAACCGTGAGATCATGGCCTGAACTGAAGTTGGATGCTTAACTGACTGAGCCACCCAGGCACTCCATGACATTCCTGTTTTAGAGATAAGGAAATAAACCCTGATATGTGAAGCGATTTGCCCATGGTCACACAACTAGTGTGGAAACTAGCTAGGAATCTTAATCTCTAGCCTTTCTCTCTCTCTCTGATTTATCTGACATCATAGTCTGGATGAATATCCTCTTATTAAAAAAAAAACAGAACCAAATTATTAAGTCTGATTCAAGATTTAAAAAAAAATTTTTTACATTTATGTATTTTTGTGAGACAGTGAGACAGAGCGTGAGCGGGGGAGGGGCAGAGAGAGAAGGAGACACAAAATCTGAAACAGGCTCCAGGCTCTGAGCTGTCAGCACAGAGCCTGACGCGGGGCTCAAACCCACAAACTGTGAGGTCATGGCCTGAACTGAAGTTGTACGCTTAACCGACTGAGCCAATCAGGCGCCCCTAATTAAATATTTTTAAAAAAATATTTATTTATTTACTTAAAAAAATTTTTTTTAATGTTTTATTTATTCTTGAGAGAGAGAGACAGCATGAGCAGGGGAGGGTCAGAGAGAGAGGGAGATACAGAATCTGAAACAGGCTCCAGACTCTGAGCTGTCAACACAGAG
>NW_027532820.1:1487693-1517849 GCF_008692635.1 Crocuta crocuta | reverse complement strand
TTTTTAAAAAAATATTTATTTATTTACTTAAAAAAATTTTTTTTAATGTTTTATTTATTCTTGAGAGAGAGAGACAGCATGAGCAGGGGAGGGTCAGAGAGAGAGGGAGATACAGAAT
Source organism: Crocuta crocuta (assembly GCF_008692635.1). Lineage (NCBI taxonomy): Eukaryota > Metazoa > Chordata > Mammalia > Carnivora > Hyaenidae > Crocuta > Crocuta crocuta. Next base: position 1,517,731 of record NW_027532820.1, on the reverse strand, counting down.
CTGAAACAGGCTCCAGACTCTGAGCTGTCAGCACAGAGCCTGATGCGGGGCTTGAACCCACGAACCATGAGATCATGACCTGAGCTGAAGTCAGATGTTTGACCGACTGAGCCACCCAGGCGCCCCTTATTTATTTACTTTTGAGAGAAAGCGAGCACAAGGAAGGGAGGAACAGAGAGAGAGAGGGAGACACAGAATCCAAAACAGGCTCCAGGCTCTGAGCTGTCAGCACAGAGCCCACTGTGGGATTTGAACTCATGAACCGTGAGATGATGACCTAAAGTCAGATGCTTAACAAACCGAGCACCCAAGTGCCCCTAAAGTTTATTTTTATTGATTTATTGATTTATTTATTTTTAAAAATATTTTTATTTATATCTAGGAGAGAGAGAGAGCGTGAGCAGGGGAGGGTCAGAGAGAGAGGGAGACACAGACTCTGAAGCAGGCTCCAGGCTCTGAGCTGGCAGTCAGCACAGAGTCTGACGCGGGGCTCGAACCCACGAACCGCGAGATCATGACCTAAGCGAAAGTCGGACGCTTAACCGACTAAGCCACCCAGGCGCCCTGCTAAAGTTTATTTTTAAAGCCATGTGTTTACTTATTTGTGCATGAATGGGAATCTGTGCTTTGCACCCTATTCCACAGACCTGCTTAACAACAGTGTGCATGCAGCTGACAGCACTGTACACACACTTGGAAATGCTGGGGAGCTGAATTTTGGGCTACAGATTTTTGTGCCACATTGTAAGTGAGGTACTATATGTATAAGTTTGGGAAACAAAAAAGAATAATTAGTAACTAGCAAGTTTGTTTACAAATTTGTACTTCTAAGGTGTTGGGAAGGATTGCTGGCTTCTGTTGTTATTTTATTTTAAATTTTATTTATCTTTGTGAGAGAGTGAGAGCGCGGGGAAGGGTCAGTGAGAGAAGGAGACAAGACCCAAGTGGGCTCTGCAATGACAGCAAAGAGCCTGATGTGGGGCTTGAACTCACCAACTGTGAGATCATGACCTGAGCTGAAGTCAGACATTTAAAGACAGCCATCCAGGTGCCCCTGTTGTTACTGTTATTGATAGGTTTATACTTGTTATATTTTCTTTATTTCTTTATTTTCCTTTATTTATTTTATTTTTTTAAGATTTTAGTTTTTGAAGTAATCTCTAAGCCCCATGTGGGGCTCAAACTCACAACCCCAAAATCGACAGTCATGGGCTCTACCGACGAAGCCAGCCAGATGCCCCTAAATTCTCTTTGTAAACAGTTAAAGAAAAACAAATCATGCTAAAGTTATCTTTAGTAACTTGAAGTATCAGGTATTTGAGGTCAGTGGAGGCTGAATTTCTGAAGTTAGAAAACTGTAATGTCTAGTCTAAAATCTTTCTATAATATTTTCCATCAATTTCTTTTTTTGTTTCTCATAGCTTGTCATTGCCCTTTGCAGACAACTTCCGAACTCTGCAGACCAGCGCTGCGGAGTGCTTCCCAGACGATCTACAAGCCTTCCCAAGGGCACCATGTCAGAGGGAGGAGGTCTCTAAAGAGAGTGTCCGAAGGAACAGAACACCAGGCTGATTTTCTTCAATTTGAAAACCTGGATGGCTCAGTCGGTTAAGCGTCCAACTCTTGGATTGAGCTCAGGTCATGATCTTGTGGTTCAGGGATTCGAGCTCCCCACAGGGCTCTGTGCTGACAGCTTAGAGCCTAGAGCCTGCTTCAGATTCTGTGTCTCCCCCTCTCTCTGTCCCTCCCCTGCTCGCGTTCTGTCTCTCAAAAAATGAACAAACATTAAAAAAATTTTAAACAAAAAAAAATAAAACCTATTTCTAGTATGATTCCCTTTAGGCTAGAGCAATCATAATTAAAGTTGCTACTAATGGTTGAGACAACTATCAATGAATGAAACACAGGCACCATTTACAGACCTAAAGCCAGTCATTAATTGTCCTTTGGTTTTCATTCTTCAGAATCAATAGTCACTACGGAGAGAATCATGGTTCCCTCTTCCATCCGTGGTGAAACATAACAAACGAGATTCCAACTAGTCCACGGGCAGTTTTTGAGTTGATAATTCACTAGCTCAGACTGTTGCCAAAGAATAATAATAATTCTCCCTTGGACAATCTCATGGAGAGGCAAACACCTGCTGGGTGTAGTTGTTGGAAGGGGGTCATTAGTCATCACAGAGTGAAGGACCATAAACTCTAAGGAATACGAAAGGAAGGAACAATGACATTTTTCCACAGTGGAAACCTTCAGAGAACTAAAGAGTAGGCCTTATAGGGAGGCAAGTTCCAGCACTTTTTGACATGGCCACCCGTGTGGATGCACCTGCACTCGGATCACATGCACAATACATGTATGTACATGTGTACACACATGTGCCTACACATGCTATCATCAACATAGGAGTTATCAACCATATGTGCACACAGGCGTTCTTATATGCACACAAACCCATTTGCAGGAAGTGAGGCACGAAGAGTTCTCTCACTGATACAAGCGATCATAAATGGCTGAAAAATGGCCCCATCTCCATGAAGTGTTATAAAGATAATTACATGATATCAAGCAATTTAACGGAACACGGCAGGTACGATCTCTAGTGTGCAAATATGGAGGGGAAATCTTGGTCAAGGTGACTCTAGAAGTGAGGGATGAAGACCATAAGAGAAAGTGAGAAGCGAGGAGAAAGAAGGAGGAAGCAAAGGCAAGAAGATATAAAATAGGCTGATCCGCAAAAATGCAAGCACAGAATGATCACATCACATTCAAATAGATACGTAAAGAAACACTGCCAACAAGATACATTTCCAACAGAAAGAGATTGGTTAAATAGGTAGGGCATACGCACATAACAGAGCTTTATATAATTTAAAAAAATGTTTTAGAATTTATATGAAATGTTTATAAATAATGATACATTTAGAAAACACCATGCAAAGATTATACAATGTACAATATCAGTTTTGTTAGAAAATCACACTCTGAGGGGGTGCCTGGGTGGCTTAGTTGGTTAAGTGTCAGGTTACGATCTCATGGTCGATGAGTTTGAGCCCCGTGTCAGGTTCTGTTCTGACAGCTCAGAGTCTGGAGCCTGCTTTGGATTCTGTGTCTCTCCCCCCCCGCTCTGCTCTTCCCCTGCTCATGCTCTGTCTCAATGTCTCTCAAAAATGAACATTAAAAATTTTTTTAAAAAATAATTAAAAAAAAAGAAAATCACACTATGAGAAAAGTCTGGGAAGAAACATAACAAAATGCTAGCAGCGATGATCTCTGTGGAGTGGGATTATAGAGGACTTTTTCTTGATACATTTCCAGATTAGTCCCCTTTCCAACAATGACTATACATGTTTCCGCTCAAAAGTTTTATGCGGATGTCTAAGAGCCTGGGGATTCTAGGCTGGAAACGACAGGCATTCAATAGTTATGTTGATTCAATTGGTAATTCATGAGCTAATGCCTTTATTCCTGAAACACTGATTAAATATTGCCATGTGCACAGCACTGCTAGGCCCCGAGGGAAGTAAACAGGAGGAAACACAGTCCTCTCTGTGCCCGAGTGCTCGCTCCACGTGGGCTTCACCTGAATGTGAGCACAGCATGGCTTTGGGGCTTTCGGGGGACCATCCTGGAGGTCAGTTGCAGAAAGGCGAACAGAGCGAGCCTGGAGGCCCGGTGCCCATCATTTCCTTCACTGATACCTAGTTTCCACCCTAAACTCCAACGGCAGAACCCGACTGCTGCACTGGGCCACAGTGGGCGGGACAAAGGACGCTGTAGGGAGCTGGCAGCGGCAGGAGGTCCTGGGGGGACCAGGACGCGCCCTCCCTCCCCTCTTCCTGCCTCTGAGCACCTTCGTTGCCTGAACGGCACGTACAGTGTCACAATCTGCCTCAGGAGTCGCTGCGTGCTTTTCTTGTGCCCTCTTGTCAGAGCGTCAGCTTCTTAAGGACAGAAAACATATTTTGCTCATCTTTGTAATGACGGGGCCAAATAGAGAACAGCCTGAATGTAATAGGGTCTCGGTACATTCTGGACTGAATTGAATGTGGTGCGGCCTCTTTAATAGTGATGTCAAAGCCCAAGAATGATATACGTATTATTGGCCAGGCTGTATTAGGCTTTCTGAGTGCCGGTGCATTTTGGGTACCTGACTTAACATATGGGAAGGCCAGGTCCACGCAGCCGCGCAGCATGTTAGGATAGGACAGGATCCCGGTGCACACACCCAGAGGTGCCCGGTACCGGCACAGATGTTCAGCAAACACACCCTCCCTGAGGAGAGTCGTGAGGCTGATGGGAAAGACGCTTCTAGGATGGCCTGGGAAGAGACGTGGCTGGAGAGGGAGACGGGGAAGATGCAGAGGCTGGTATGGTCAGCACAGTGATCACAGGAAGTGAGTCAGTGTTTCTGTCCATACTTTGGAGTCTCTGAATCTGTCACCTCTTGGGACCTCCCAAGTTCTCCAGCAGCAGCTTTTTGCATTTGATGTACACTAGTTACGACGCGTGTTCACGATCCCAGACACCGAGCATTCCTCAGACTCCCGCAGCTCCCGGAAACCACGAGTGCCAGCGAGAAGTTGGCAAGAACGCCGCCGTCCCGTGGCGGGCCACCCAGGCCCTGTCCGTACCTTGAGAGGGAACTGCTGGGTCAGTTCTGGCACATACGTGGCCCCGGCCTGCTTCTTGTGCAGGGACACCACCACGAAGTACTCGAACAGCTGCCTCTGCTGGTACTCCATGAGCTCCCGGTCCAGGGACGGGTACCTGGGAGCCTGCTTCAGGCGTGACTTCACGTGGACCAGGCGCTGACTGTGAGCTAAGGAGAGAGGGACAGTGAGTGCCTGTGAGCGACTCCCTTCCTAACGAGGCACAGAGCGTGACAGCTTGTGCGGTTCCCAGCTCAGAGTGCTCCTTCCAATCCTAAAAAAGTGTTCCCGCATTTAATGAATTAGCTCAAGACTCTTCGTTTGGGGTCCCTGCCAAACTTCGGGGTGGAGACACATTGGATAGGCTGCCGGGCTCACGGGGGTGCCGAAGCCTGGAGCCTGGGGCTCTGCTCAGCCAGGGTGTGCCGTGTGGACTTGGCGCGGCGGCGGGAGTCCTCTCTGCATCCCTCTGTCAGATGGGGTGGGGGACACGGACTCCTCCCCTCACTGATCTCCTTCATCTTTCAGTCTGTGGGATGTGACAAAATCCAGACCATGGGGCTTTTGGAGCGGGGAACTTTGTAAACATGTGTGTGACAGAGTGGGCAGAGACATGACTAAGTCAGGGGCTTCCACTCCGCTTCCCTCCTGCCATCATTCTGTGTGACGGAAATGGACTTGCTTCATCCTCCAGGACGGGCCCCCATCACCTCCCTCGGCAGCCCTGGGCTATGGCTTTCTTTGGCATCCCTCCTGTGCCCCCTGGGTCTGAGAAATTGTGGAAAACTCACCAAAGCCTATACTGAGGTCCCTGAATTTAGGTCTACAGAGACCAATGATTTCAGTGACTTCATCTGACAGATGAGTACTAGAGGCCCTGAGAGCTTCAGTGATTTCCTCCTGATCTTAAAGCGATTTTCGTGGGAGTGGGACAGGGCTCAGGCGTCTGGAGTCCCAGGCCGGCAGGGGAAGGGGCCGCCACAGTGGTATCCACCCTGGATCGCTGGCGCCATAGGCTCAGGGACCGAACAGGTCCGTTCTGGTCATGCCCAGGACTGACCGGCCGCTGAATACCCCTGGGGGTCCCCTGTCCCCTCACATTCATGCCTTGCCCAGCCAGCTCGTGTGAGGACTCTCCATCCCATCCCTCACATTAAGCAGGAAGCGCCACAGCCACCAGCACAGCACCTGCTCTTCTCACCTTTCAGCTTCTCCTCGGTGTCGCTGTCAGACTCGCTGTTCTCATCCGTCACTGGACAGAAGAACAAACAACAAACAAACAAAAAATGGCAATAGCAGGGAATTGCGTGTGTGGGTTTTTCTAACACAGGAAACTTTCTGCATGTAGTCACGCAAACCCAAGATTTCTACTTCAGAAGGGCTATTTTCTTTTAGTCAAGTTAAATGTCACGGACAAACTATGTCTTTGTCGAACTAAATCTATTTCCAAGTGAATGTGGCTCTAGTTCAGATGGTACCTATATCAACCAATACAGCAAAAGAGGCTGGCTCCTTGGACACGTGCTCAGCAAAGAGAACCCCTCCTGTAGTGAGCTCAGAGCATGCGGCACTGGGCTGACTTGATGGATGGACAAAGGACCATGGGACAACCCTTTCTTGGGTCTTCGCTGTCCCATGGACAACAGGAAGCCACTTTTAAGAAGAACCTACTTTTGGATTGTTGGGGGGCAAGGGACGGTGGCAGGGGGGGGGGGGGTCGTACCTTTTCCTGAGTTGCTCTCAGTTGACTGGGACAGCCTCTTCACGCGTTTCTTTCCTCTCCGGGCCTCATAAATGGCATTGATTCGCAATACCAACTGCCAGACACCGGGAGAAGAAAAGCCAGCGTTAGTAGCTTCCTCTCCATGTGCGGCTGGGATTCCTTTGCTGCTCCTTCTCTTCCAGGACGACGCAAGGCCGGGGAAAGGAGGAGGGAGGGGCCGCTCTCCACTGGCCCACGGGCATCTTTCAATTACTCCTTTCTACCAGACAGGGACAGGACTGCTGAGAACAGTAAAGGAGGCTGCCCGCCTCCCTGATGTATGGATGGGGGAGGTCTAATGATACTAACATAGCCAGATGAGACACAGGGAGGCAATTTCATTGGCTAACTGTGCGACAGCCGCTCCCCCTTCGATGCTGCGATGTCGTTGTGATTTGGGAGCAGGCTTTGTGCCCCCATGGGGCGGGGGGGAAACAAGAAGAGGGAAGAGACAGCAGAAATAAAAAGCCTCCCAGGCAGGGCCCCTTTTGTGGGAAAACACGCCAAAGACTGTGTGAGCAGCCACGGGCAGCAAGTGGGCAGGCACTAGAAGGGATTTTGAGTTCCAGCTCGGGGCTGCACGGCTGAGCCACGCACCCGGCACGCCGCCCGTCCAGCAGACGAATGCGTGTCCACACTGGTGAGGCCTTCCACCACCTCTCTGACTGCTCAGCAGGCACCATTACTTAGTAACACATTTTCCAGGCTGACTGTAGCCGCCCCATCCGGTGACTGAAGGCCTGGGTGACGGCCCAGCAGGCTTTACCGCACCTTCATTTCAACAGTGGTAGCCTCCTGGGCTCCACATGGTTGCGAGGAAGGGAGGTCTAGGCCATGTGTAGCCTAGGCAAACCGACTGGTGGTTTCATTTCTTTCTAAGCTTATTTATTTTCCTTAGTAACCTTTACACCCAACCTGGGGCTTGAACCCATGACCCTGAGATCAAGAGCTGCATACTCCTCTGACTGAGCCAGCTAGGTGCTCCCCAACTGGTGATTTTAAGGGGGAGCTGTGTTTGTAAGCTGCCTTGGAAAGTTTTATATTCTTTTTTTGCATTGGAAGAACTGGAGAGAGGATGTGCTACGGTGAACTGGGTGACGGGCACGCAGGCGGGAGCAGTGGGTTAGCTGTGGCCAATCCCATCTGCCCTCCATCCCAGTCCCCAGGGGAGCTCACCAGCTCCTCTCCGCAAGCCCAAGTGCTGGCCCGCCATCAGAGGAAGGTGGCTCATTCTCCAGGTCTCTCCGTGGCAGGCCTGGGCCCCAGCCCCTCAGCTCTGAAGACTGTTAGGACGCTGCCCTGTCATACCCTGGCACACCTGTGCACTCTGGCTCCCGAGAGGTGGCCCGGCCCTGGCCTTGACAGCTCTCTTGGTGAATTCCTCGTTCTAACCTTGTCCCGGCTTTGCCTTGAACCTGGATGAGGTCTCTGCCTTCACCACCAAATCCCTGCAGTGTGGCTTCTTTATATTTGGTCTTACAAACCAGCCATTTCCTTGAGAGCTCATACCCATGAAGTGGCACTTTCTTCTTTTCACGTATGTTCTAACCACTGGAACATTAACACTAGCCCCATTTCCTGTGGAATATGACAACGCATGAACGAGATGCTAGTATTATTCACAACAGCCAGGAAATGAAAACATCCAAATGTCGATCAAGGGATGAATAGATAAGTGAAATGTGGTACGTACAGTGGAATATTAGTGGGCCTTCAAAAGGAAGGGAGTTTGGGCACATTCTCCAATATAAATGAAATAAGGACGTTATGCTAAGTGAAATAAGTCAGTCACAAAAGGATAAATATTGTATGATTCCACTTATGTAAGGCATCTAGAATAGGCAAATTTGTAGAGACAGAAAGCAGCATAGAGGCTGGGGGGTTGGGGGAGGGTGGAATAGGGTTAATGTTTCACGGGTGCAGAGTTTCTATTTGGGGAGGCAGGAAGTTCTGTAGATGGACGGTGGCGATGGTTGTATACGAGGTCAATGTACTATTTTTTTTTTTTATGTTTATTTTTGAGGGAGAGAGAGAGAGAGAGAGAGACAGAGCATGAGTGGGGGAGGGGCAGAGACACACAGAATCCGAAGCAGGCCCCAGGCTCCAAGCTGTCAGCACAGAGCCCGACATGGGGCCTGAACTCACACAGCACAAGATCATAACCTGAGCCGAAGTCAGACGCCTAACTGACTGAGCCACCCAGGGGCCCCAGCACGAATGTACTTAGTGCTACAGAACTGTACACTTAAAAATGGTTAAAATGGCAAGTTTCATGTTATATATACTTACCACCGTTAAAAAATATATAAATAAGCAAACGAGTCACTAGGTCAAACTATGTGTTGGGAGGGGGATTTTTAAATCCATTCAACCTCCTCCCCACCCAATATCTCAAATCAACTAGTTACAGTATAGTCAGCATCCTTCTGCTGCATCATTAAAATACAGTGAGCACCAGAATGTAGGCTCCATGTAGGCAGGGGTTTTTGTCACCTTTGCTGCTAGAACAGCACCTGGCACACAGTAGGTCCTCAGGCATCTCCTAAGTACAAACGGTTTTGCTACACGCTGTGAAGGACAGAACGACATATGGAACATGGCATCCGCTCTCAGGGACCAAGATGCATCCCCGACTATCACAGAGGACTGTTCCCGAGTGCTACGTGCGTAGTGTAAACAATGTGTCAGAGAAGGTTTTCCTCGTTTTAAATCAGGTCATGGAATAAGTGCAAGCCTTATATACTTCAGTCAGTAAATCCTTGTTCCTTTTTATTTAAAAAAATTTTCCCCAGGGAGAACAACTTTAAACACGCTTTCACATAGTAGTACTTTAACAGGAGATAAGTTTTGTTGTTTTAAAAGTGTTCTGTACTGGAAGTACTGGCCTTTCAAGAACATTTTTGAGTTGGAAAAAAAAAGTTTAACCATAAACTCGTTTGAATTAAAAAAGTCTTTTTTAATGTTTATTCATTTTTGAGAGACAGAGACAAAGCAGAGAGGGGGAGGGGAAGAGAGAGAAGGAGACACAGAATGGGAAGCAGGCTCCAGGCTCTGAGCTGTCAGCAGAGAGCCCGATGCGGGGCTCGAACTCACGAACTGTGAGATCATGACCTGAGCTGAAGTCTGATGCCTAACTGGCTGAGCCATCCAGGTGCCCCAGGATTCAGAGCATTTTAAAAAATGGGGCGCCTGGGTGGCTCAGTTGTTTGAGCGTCTCTGACGCTTGATTTTGGCTCAGGTTGTGATCCCAGGGTTGTGCGATTGAGCCCTGCCATGAGCCCTGTGCTGAGTGTGAAGCCTGCTTTAGATTCTCTTTCTCTCTCCCTCTGCCCCTCCCCCGGCCAACTTGTTGTCTCTCAATTAAAAAAATTATTTTGAAAGACTATAAGAAGTAAAAAAATAAAAAGAAGAAAGAAAGAAATCTAGCACTCAAGGGTGGGGATAAGCGTAGGTGAAGACTGACTAGCAAGTGACAAAACTGAGGATTGGGAAACTTCTAACACACTAAGTGCTTATTTGTTTCCTTTTAAAATGCTTCTTTGCAGGGGCGCCTGGGTGGCTTAGTCGGTTAAGCAACCGACTTTCGCTTAGGTCATGATCTCGCGGTTCGTGGGTTCGAGCCCCGCATCGGGCTCTGTGCTGACTGCCAGCTCAGAGCCTGGAGCCTGTTTCAGTCTGTGACTCCCTCTCTCTCTGACCCTCCCCTGCTCACGCTGTCTCTCTCTCTCTCCTAGAAATAAATAAAATAAAATATTAAAAAATAAAATAAAATAAAATGCTTCTTTGCAAACTGATATAGCTACTCTGGAAAACAGTGTGGAGGTTCCTCAAAAAAAATTTTTTTTATAAGATTTCAATGCATGCTTTGTGTCTCCATTCTTTTTTTTTTTGCTCATGTTTTATTTATTTCTGAGAGAGAGAGAGAGAGAGACAGTGTGAGCAGGGGAGGGTCAGAGAGAGAGGGAGTCACAGACTGAAACAGGCTCCAGGCTCTGAGCTGGCTGTCAGCACAGAGCCCGACGCGGGGCTTGAACCCACGAACCGTGAGATCATGACCTGAGCCGAAGTTGGCTGCTTAACCGACTGAGCCACCCAGGTGCCCCAGTTCCTCAAAAAATTAACAACAGAACTCCCCTATGACCCAACAGTAGCACTGCTAGGAATTTACCCAAGGGATACAGGAGTGCTGATACATAGGGGCACCTGCATCCTAATGTTCACAGCAGTGTTTTCAACAATAACCAACATATGGAAAGATCCTAAAAGTCCAACAACTGACAAATGGATAAAGAAGATGTGGTTTATCTACACAATGGAACACTACTTGGCAATGAGAAAGAATGAAATCCTGCCGTTTGCAGCAATGTGGATGGAGCTGGAGCGTATTACGCTAAGTGAAATAAGTCAGGCAGAGCAAGATAGATACCATATGTTTTCACTCATATGGGGAACTTGAGAAACTTAACAGAAGACCATGGGGGAAGGAAGAGGGAAAAAAAAGTTACAAACAGAAGGAGGGAGGCAAACCATAAGACAGTCTTAAATACAGAGAACAAACTGAGGGTGGGGGATGGGGGAGAGGGGGAGGGGAGGTGATGAGCACGGGGGAGGGCACTTGTTGGGATGAGCACTGGATGTTGTATGGAAGCCAATTTGACAATAAATTATATTAAATTAAAAAAAAACACCAAAATGCTCCTTTGAAGAATGATGCACTTCCTCTTTATGATTAAAGTTTTCACATGATTTTGTAGTGGCTGTTGTAACAGTGACAGACACGCTGATCTCTCTCTCGGGTTGGTCATACCTGCCGAAGGCCTGTTTGGCCGAGTGCCTGTGCGCTATGTACCTGCTGGTGACTCACCTGCACTGCAGGCAATAACCCAACATGGAACAAAGTGCTGCATCTGCGAATTAACCACATACACCGCGGCAGCACTGGCGCTGCCTTTCCCTTCACCTCGCTACTTCCGTAAGATGCGCACACTCATTCTCTTTCTCCCAGTCTCAGAAAACCTTTTAAAAATATTCAGGGCTCCTGGGTGGCTCAGTCAGTTAAGTGTTCAACTTCAGTTCAGGTCATGATCTCACGGGTCATGAGTTCGAGCCCTGCATTGGGCTCTGTGCTGACGGCTCAGAGCCTGGAGCCTGCTTCAGATTCTGCGTCTCCCTCTCTCTCTGATCCTCCCTTGCTCGTGCTCTGTCTNCCACGAACCGTGAGATCATGACCTGAGCCGAAGTTGGCTGCTTAACCGACTGAGCCACCCAGGTGCCCCAGTTCCTCAAAAAATTAACAACAGAACTCCCCTATGACCCAACAGTAGCACTGCTAGGAATTTACCCAAGGGATACAGGAGTGCTGATACATAGGGGCACCTGCATCCTAATGTTCACAGCAGTGTTTTCAACAATAACCAACATATGGAAAGATCCTAAAAGTCCAACAACTGACAAATGGATAAAGAAGATGTGGTTTATCTACACAATGGAACACTACTTGGCAATGAGAAAGAATGAAATCCTGCCGTTTGCAGCCATGTGGATGGAGCTGGAGCGTATTACGCTAAGTGAAATAAGTCAGGCAGAGAAAGATAGATACCATATGTTTTCACTCATATGGGGAACTTGAGAAACTTAACAGAAGACCATGGGGGAAGGAAGAGGGAAAAAAAAGTTACAAACAGAAGGAGGGAGGCAAACCATAAGACAGTCTTAAATACAGAGAACAAACTGAGGGTGGGGGATGGGGGAGAGGGGGAGGGGAGGTGATGAGCACGGGGGAGGGCACTTGTTGGGATGAGCACTGGATGTTGTATGGAAGCCAATTTGACAATAAATTATATTAAATTAAAAAAAAACACCAAAATGCTCCTTTGAAGAATGATGCACTTCCTCTTTATGATTAAAGTTTTCACATGATTTTGTAGTGGCTGTTGTAACAGTGACAGACACGCTGATCTCTCTCTCGGGTTGGTCATACCTGCCGAAGGCCTGTTTGGCCGAGTGCCTGTGCGCTATGTACCTGCTGGTGACTCACCTGCACTGCAGGCAATAACCCAACATGGAACAAAGTGCTGCATCTGCGAATTAACCACATACACCGCGGCAGCACTGGCGCTGCCTTTCCCTTCACCTCGCTACTTCCGTAAGATGCGCACACTCATTCTCTTTCTCCCAGTCTCAGAAAACCTTTTAAAAATATTCAGGGCTCCTGGGTGGCTCAGTCAGTTAAGTGTTCAACTTCAGTTCAGGTCATGATCTCACGGGTCATGAGTTCGAGCCCTGCATTGGGCTCTGTGCTGACGGCTCAGAGCCTGGAGCCTGCTTCAGATTCTGCGTCTCCCTCTCTCTCTGATCCTCCCTTGCTCGTGCTCTGTCTCTCTCTCTCTCAAAAATAAATAAACATAAAAAAAATTTTTTTTTAAACTTAAAAAATTTTCAAAATAGCGGGGATGGCTAGGTGGTTCAGTCAGTTAAGTGTCTGACTCTTGATTTTAGCTCAGGTCATGATCCCTTGGTCATGGGATTGAGCCCAAAGTCGGGCTCCACACTGAGGGTGGAGCCTGCGTGGGAATCTCTTCTCCTCCTCTCTCTGCCCTTCCCCCTCTCAAGTGCAGGTGCACGCACTCTCTCAAAATAAATAAGATAAACATTAAAAAAAATATATATTTAAATAGGGGTCACCTGGGTGGCTCAGTCGGTTGAGTGTCTGACTTGATTTCAGCTCCGGTCTTGGTCCCAGGGTGGGACTGAACCCACAAAAAGCTCCACACTGAGCATGGGGCCTGCTTAGGATTCTCTCTCTCTCTCTCTCTCTCTCTCTCCCTTTCTCTCTCTCTCTCTGTCTCCCTCTACCCCTCTCCCCCACTTGTGCTCTCTCTCTCTCAAATTAAAAAAAATTTTTAAATAGTAAAATAAAGCGTATTAAAATAGTACATGGGGTGAGTGATGGGTAAAAGCACAGGGTAGAAAACAGACGTTAAATGCTTGTTAAGGCATCACGTACTCCAACTTAAAGCTCTTTTAACCCAAAGCTAGTTCATTTGATTATCCCTGTTTCATTTGCTAAACTGCTGGTGAGGCTGGCAGTACAGATGTTAACAGTCACTTTTAATGGGTCCACAAACAGCAGGATTTTGACATTTCAGAGGCCTATGAACAGTGCCGGGCCCAGCGGAAGGGAGTGAAGGGAGTGGCTGCAGATGCCACGCTTCGGGGGCCCTGGAGCAGCTATCAGGACAGCACGGGACGGTGACTGTGCCAGGCAGGGACTATGTCCCTGGGCCCCCGTGTTAGTGGAGCTCAGTCAGCAAACATCACATAATCAGTATGCAAACTACCCCACAGCCCGGGCAGGGCAAGGCCCAGCAAGGAGGGCAGAAGGGGGAGGAGGCTGGGCTCCACCCGGGCCCCTCTGTTGCCCCCCATCAGCAAAAGCAAAACGAAGCAAGATATCTTCTCCCCTGTTCTACCTACAACCTCCCCTCCAACCAGGCTGCGGGTTACAGTCTTTTCTCAATCCCCTGACCCTGGCTGCCCTCACTCTTCAGAACGCACTCTGCCTGTCAAGGTGACTTAACTTCACTTGAATGAGAATGCTGGGAACGGGCGTGGTCGGCGTGAAACCGTGGCTCAAAATACTGAATGAACCAAACTGTCAGGAGGAACCAGCTTGTAAATGTCCCATGACTTTCAGGTCAATGCATCACTCTGAGAAATCTGATGAAACCTAGAGACAATCCCCTCCCCCTTCCTTCTGTCCCCAAAACTCTCCACACAAAGTTCTACCCGATAGTATGGGCTTCATGACTTCTAATTTTTTTTTTTTATGTTTTATTTATTTCTGAGAAAGAGAGAGAGAGGCAGCGTGAGCAGGGGAGGGTCAGAGAGAGAGAGGGAGACACAGAATCTGAATCAGGCTCCAGGCTCTGAGCTGGCTGTCAGCACAGAGCCTGACGCGGGGCTCGAACCCACAAACCATGAGATCATGACCCGAGCCGAAGCTGGACGCTTAACCGACTGAGCCACCCAGGAACCCCTGGGCTTCATGACTTCTAAATCCCATCCATGAACTCCGAAATGAAGAGTTCCTGCTCTAAGAGCTCCCGTAGGAAGTTGGTACCCAAGTGGCCGGTGAAGAGGGCCAGGCACAGCAGGGAGCTGAGGAAGGGGAATTTCATCAGTAGCAGCGCAGCAGCGCATTAGGATGTGCATCCTTTGATGTTTCACCTTTCGGGGTGGGAAGGGCCAGCGAAGGGGTGCCTGCGTGGCTCAGTCAGTGAAGCATCCAACTCTTGATTTTGGCTCAGGTCATGATCTCACAGTCATGAGGCTGAACCCAGAGCCGGGCTTGCACTGGGCGTGGAGCCTACTTCTGATTATCTCCCTCTGCCCCAGCACTCTCTCTTTCTCTCTCTCTCAAACAAAAGGGCCAGGAAGGATGTATTTTTGACAAGTGCTGTCCCAGAGCACAGGCTTCACGTGGTGCCCCCTCCGCAGCTGGCGCTGACAAAGTCTGAGTCAGCACCTGATGAATGGAGCTCTGGTTTCTGAGGCCTTTTGAGGAGGGGCATTGGAACCGCGGTCTGGGATCACAAGCATAGCTAAGCCTGCGACAGGAAGGGCTTAGAGGGAGGCTACAGGACCCCAGTGGTTATGGCGACAAAGGCCCAGACAGTTACACTTGCTGTCTGGCCCGTGATGAAGCCGGCAGGAGAGGGCCCAGGGCTGCTTCTCTGCCCCGATCCCTCCTCAGCCTTGCTCTGCAGGAAAGGGTGCCCAACTGCACACGAAGCTTGCTGCAAAGCCTTACCTTGGGTATCTTTCTCTTCTTCCTGCCATTCTGCGGATCTCCAAGGTTAAAGAAAGTGTCGTCAGGGCTGCTGGGGGTGGAGGGGGGGCTGATCTTGGAAGGGGACCCATATCCGTCCCGACTCAGCTTCCTAGTGTCCAGCAGTTTGAAGTTCCTCCTCTCCGAATTTTGCCGGAAAAAAGCAGGTTTGGACAATGACTGCTGGGAGGGGAAAGGAGAAAATGAGAGCAAATAAATACAAAGGGACTAACCGGGAGGTGGCTGGGGATGCCGGTGATACAGACCACGAGATGCAGAGGGAAACCCGCTGTCCGTACCCAGGGTCGGCCGAGTCTTTCTGCATAAAAATGACAGAGGATATACATCCGATCCACTCTCTTTTTAGACAAGTGGGAATTCCAGGCTCCATCCCTTATCTGTTGCTTAGCTCAGCTAACCAACACCCACTGTCCTAGGAGTCAGAAGACCTAAGCCCGCCTTTGACCCTGATGCTGGTAAGCTGAGGACTTCCTATACAAGGAGCTTCGCTTCCTAAGCCTCAGAGTCTTATCTCTAAAAAATGAGCCACTTTAAGGTCAAAGGCAAACAAAAAACAGGTTAAAAAAAAAAGCAAAAAACCCCAAAACCAAACCCCCCGCAACTTATAGAACTTCTTTTTCTTTTTTATATACAACAAATTTTTAAATACGTATTAGAAAGGTTGTGGAAGAGATGTGGTTAATCCTGGTGTTGGGTTGCTGGTCTGTGGGCTCCACAGGCCCTGGTCCATGCTGTCTCCCCGCCCTGCCATCTTGTACTGATTTAAAACTAACTCCCCAGGGGCGCCTGGGTGGCTCAGTCGGTTAAAATCAACTCCCTCTAGAACTTATTTTTGTAATACATACAACAAATTAATGAAAAGACAAACAGGCAAAAAGATAGGAATGGAAAATTCATAAAATAAAGACAATGAAGCTTAGATATGGAAAACGATTCTTAGCTTCACTCATAAGAGAAAAGAAAATGAAAACTCCATCAAAGAGACATTCTCCCCTCTAACTCATTGTAGTTATCGGTGAGTCCCTTTCACACTTTCGTACATTGTTGGTGGGACTAGAGATTGGTACAATTTTACGGAGGGCAATGGAGCAGTGTCAACAAAGTCATAAATGCATGTGCCCCTTCGCCCAGCAATTCTGCCTCCAGGAATGGGTCTTGCCCATATACTCAGACTTGGGCAAAGTTATATTGTATGGGCAAGCCATACCGTGCAAACTATACCGTACACTGTGAGATGGCTTGTAAACACAAAATACGTAAACGTAAATGTCCATCAGCAGAAGCTGGTCAAATAAGTTTTGGTACATCTACAGAATGGAGTACAATGCAGGTATAAGAAAAATCTTTTTTTTTTTTTTTAAATATTTTTATTTATTTCTAGGAGAGAGAGACAGCGTGAGCAGGGGAGGGTCAGAGAGAGAGGGAGACACAGACTCTGAAACAGGCTCCAGGCTCTGAGCTGGCAGTCAGCACAGAGCCCGACGTAGGGCTTGAACCCACGAACTGTGAGATCATGACCTAAGTGAAAGTCAGACGCTTAACCGACTGAGCCACCCAGGCGCCCCAGAAAAATCTTAATGTACTCATATGGAAGGTTCTCTCAGATGTATATTGGGTCTTTTTAATGTTTTATTTATTTTAGAGAGAGAGACAGAGTACAAGTGGAGGAGGTGCAGAGAGGGAGGGAGATACAGAATCCATGAAGCATGGTCCAGGCTCTGAGCTGTCAGCCCAGAGCCCAATGCAGGGCTCAAACCCATGAACTGCGAGATCATGACCTGAGCCGAAGTTGGACGCTTAACCAATGAAGCCACCCAGGCGCCCAAGGTAACTCTTGTTAAGCATGAAAAGCAGAGTGTAGAACAGCTGGTATCATATGCTGACATGTGTATGTGGTTTGAGGAGCTCTTCTGCTGGTGTAGGCAGAAAACACTTCTGAAAGAATACATAAGAAGTTAACAGGGGTTGCTCTGGGGGAGAGCTTGGAGCCTGCTTCAGATTCTGTGTCTCCCTCTCTCTCTGCCTCTCCCCAGCTCTTGCTCTGTCTCTCTCTCTCTCAAAGATGAATAAACATTAAAAATAAATGAAATTGGTGAATTAATGCATTGATGGGCTAAAGGTATATTAAGCACCTAGCAAAATACCCGATATACTACAGGCAGTCAATATAAGTTTTTCTTATTTTTTCCTACTTTGATACGCTAACTGCTTTTTTCTTTAGCGTATTATTTATGTTCTTTGTCTATTTATCTTTGGGTTCCTAGTGTTTCTTATTAATTTGGAAGAACTCTTTATATAGAATGGATAAAAACTATTTGTCAGTTCCGTTTTTCCCATTTTTTTTACACATCAAGTAAAATCTGTGTATATGAAAATCTTTTCCTCTTTTCCTTTGTGGTTGATTTAATCTTGCCTCTCTTTGCCTAGAAAGTCTACATCTTTTTAGAGGGTTTAATACATATTTAATTACATTTTCTTTTGGATTTTGTTAGTTTACTTTGAACATATATTTTTTAATGTTTTACTTTTGAGAGAGAGAGAGCTTGAGCAAGAGAGGGACAGACAGAGAGAGAGGGACAGAAGGTCTGAAGCAGGCTATGAACTGAGAACAGCAAGCCTGATGTCAGGCTCAAACTCATAAACTGCAAGATTGTGCACCCCAAGACTTACTATCAAATGGAACAGGGATAAGTTAGCTTTGGGGGAAAAATCAGTTTAGACTAACATACAATAAAATAAATGACTGATGGATTAATAAATAAAATATGTTCAGGGGCACCTGGATTGCTTAGTCAGTGGAGCGTCCGATTTCAGCCCAGGTCATGATCTCATGGGTTCATGGGTTCGAGCCCCGCGTCGGGCTCTGTGCTGACAGCTAGCTCAGAGCCTGGAGCCTGTCTTCAGATTCTGTGTCTCCCTCTCTCTCTGATCCTCCCTGCTCACGCTGTCTCTCTCTCTCAGAAATAAATAAAAAAACATTAAAAAAGAAAAATTAAAAAAAGATGTCTTTCTTTTGCTATCAGATTAATCAGATTACAAGGCCACATTTATTGTATCTTAAACTCTTACAGAATTGTCTTATTTTGTTCCATCGATTTCTCGATTCTTGTTTAGTTCCAAATAGTATGTAACAATAACTCCAGAACTTTTTCTTTTTAAAGGTTTCTAGGAATAAAGACTCCTAGCCTTCCCAAGTGGCCCACTGCAATATTTGTATCGTGAGTCTACAGTCAGCAATCAATTGCTTAGCACCACAAGCCCTGAGCAGGAAAAGCCAGTGTGGTTTGCTCACTGTGCACATCTTCATAATTAAACCTGCACAGAAACAAGGAATCACGACAAGCTTTTTTAGAGACCAATCCAAGGAAATGGCCTCGATTCTTTCACTGCATTAGAATCACATATCAAATTGTTGGCAAAAAGCAGGTATCTGTTTTCATTAGACTTTTCCGTTGTGAGAGTGTTTGTTCAAAGATTTGACCGATAAAAAGGTCTGGGAAGAAAGAAAACAGAAAGGAACCAGACCATGGTACACGACTCTCTGCAGGGTGTCGAGAGACCTGGGGGAGGCTGTGGTGACACTTGAGGAAAGGAGCCCCGGTGTGCCCTCCAGAGCACCCAGAACCAGCCCCTAAACGTCCAGGGAGCTTTCATGAGAAGGTGGGATTTCAGCTGCTCCTTCGCTGATAAAAGAGGACCTAGTGCGCTCTAGGGTGGAGCGTTTTCAAGTAGCAGACACAGTGTGAGAAGAGGCAGAGGGGTGAGGAAGAGCCAGTCAGACCAGGGAGAGTCTCCAGAGCTTAGAGCAGGTGCACCAAACAGATGGGAGAGGTCACACACCAGTGAGGACATCGAGTCGCGTGTGGAAGGCCTTTGAAGGTGAGGGTATGAACCTTGGACTTAGCAGGGGGCGGCAAGCCTTTTCTTAAAGGCCAGACGGTAAATGTGTCGGGCCTTGTCACAACTCCTTGACTCTGCCACCACAGTGCAAAAGCAGCCGTAAGCAATATGCGCAGCAGTGAGCGTGGCCGTGTTCCAGAGAAACTGTATTTACAAAATCAGTCAGCCAGCAGACGCAGGCCAAACCTGAACTACAGTTAAGGATAGAGACTGTAGGACCCCAGGGATGATTATATCAGGCTGGGGCCCAGAGAAGAGTCCAGCTTTTGATCAGGAAGCCTCATGTCGGGACACGTGGATGGCTCAGTCAGTTGGGTGTTTGACTCTTGATTTCGGCTGGGCTCGGGTCATGGTCTTGCGGTTCACGAGTTCGAGCCCGAGCCCTGCATCCGGCTCTGGGCTGACAGTGCAGAGCCTGCTTGGGATTCTCTCTCTCCTTTCTGTCTCTCCCCTGCTTTTGCTCTCTCTCTCTCTCTCTCTCTCTCAAAATAAAATAAACTTAAGAAAGAAAGAAAGAAAGAAAGAGAGAGAGAGAGAGAGGGAGGGAGGGAGGGAGGGAGGAAGGAAGGAAGGAAGGAAAGAAAGAGAGAGAGAAAGAAAGGCTCACACCAACGTGCCCTGATGATAAGATGCCCAATCCCATCGTGCCTCCCGAATAACCTCTAGGGAGGAGCCCAACTCTGTGGCAGAGGCACGTAGACTCTCCCTCATCTTATAAACATCACATTCACATTGGACCTAGCAGAAGATCTGCACTGTCCACAGAAGAAAAGCAGACAAGAACTCTCTGTGCAAACCTCACGGGTTATTTCGCGGGACCAAGCGTGATGGGCCCTGGCCAGGGGACTTCTTGGTGGGGGGGGGGGGGGCGAGGAGACCACACGCCTCCCTAAAGGAAGTGAGTTGGACTCAAGCCAGCGTTCACTCACCCTTCTTGTCTGCGAATGGTGGCTGATGGCTTAACTCCTTCCTGTCCTCTCTTGTCTGGGTCTGACTGCCTCAGGAGACAGTGACGTGAGACTGAAAGGGCCTCTGATACGAAATAGCCCATCTCTTCNAGCGCCCCTAACCTACCTCATCCTTATTCCTGATCTCTTTTATAGAGGCCTCCCCTAAGGACTCAGATGTCATTCTCACAAACATACACATTAGCCCATATATGCCCACAGGTACGTATATTTCCATGAATGCACAGACACTTCCTTACATATACACACCCAGAAGTACACAGGAAAACAAACACGCACATTAAAACAATTGGGACGCTGCACAAAGTGATGACATTACATTTAAGCGATGGAATGCCATGCAGACAATAAAAATTGTTTTTCAAAGGAAATTAATGATGTGGGGAAATACTCAGGATAAATATACAAGGCCAGCAGTATATATACATCATCCCAAATCTTTTTTATTACACACACACACACACACATGCTAACAATCTATTATAGAAAAATAAAAATCTCCAATTATGGATGAGTTTTATGTTCATTACACTTTCCAGTATTTCAGAAAATTTTGGGGCTTCTGGATGGCTCAGCCATGAGTTCAAGCCCCACTTAGGGTAAAACACGAGCCCTGCTTCCAGTGAGCCCCGCTTCTCTCTCTCTCCCAAACCCCCCACCTCCCCATTTGCCCCTCCTGGGATATTCTCTCTCTCTCTCTCCCTCTCTCTCTCTCTCTCTCTGTCCCTTGCTCACTTGCATCCTCTCTCTCTCAAAACTTTTTTCCTTAAATTTTTTTAATGCTTATTTATTTTTGAGAAAGAGAGAGAGACAGAGCATGATGAGGGGAGGGGCAGAGAAAGAGGGAGACATAGAATCTAAAACAGTTTCTGAGCTGTCAGCACAGAGACTGGTGTGAGGCTTCAACTCATGAACCAGGAGCCTGGTGCTCAACTGACTGAGCCACAAAGGCACCCGCCCGCACCCCCCCCCAATTTTTTTTTGTGATGAGAATGTTCTGTTTATAGGAAATAAAGGTTTTTTTTTTTAATGTTTTATTGATTTCTTACAGAGAGACAGCACGAGCAGGGGAGGGTCAGAGAGAGAGGGAGACACAGTATCCGAAACAGGCTCCAGGCTCTGATCTGGCTGTCAGCACAGAGCCCGATGCAGGGCTCAAACCCACGAACCGCAATATCATGACCTGAGCTGAAGTTGGATGCTTAACTGACTGAGCCACCCAGGTGCCCCCTTTTTTAAAAAAATTTTTTATAGTTTATTTAATTTTGAGACAGAGAGACTGAGCACGAGTTGAGGAGGGGGCAGAGAGAGAAGGAGACACAGAATATGAAACCTGCTCCAGGCTCTGAGCTGTCAGCCCAGAGCCTGACGTGGGGCACGAACCCATGAACCACGAGATCATCACCTGAGCCGAAGTTGGATGCTAAACTGACTGAGCCACCCAGGCGCCCTGAGTAGTCCACCACATTTTGAATGGAAACAGTCAGACTCTAGAACTTGCACACTGGACCAGATACTGCCTCTCTGTAGCTACAGCTAAGTGATACAGGATTTTTTGGTGTGGGAGATGGTGTGGGTGGGCTCTCTAGGCAACCAGAGAATGCTACTTAGTGATACACTTTTTCCCTTGTGTCTTACCTGTCAGTACATAAGAAAGAATGTCTCATGTTAGCCTGGCTTTCCTTTGTTATCAAAATTATTTCCAACTCCATTTACTGTGCTATTCTTGGTGTGGGAGTGGAGGTAACACACAGTAAGAAGAGAAAATGGCCCCTTCTCAGGAGCTTGCATCATGTGTTTATAAGCATTAGCATCTGCCCTCAGCTGCACATCTGCTCCTTTCTGTCTGTCCAGCTGACCCTCACCCTTACCCTTACTCTGGGTTTAGGCACCATCTCACTAAATGAGAACCCCAGAGGCTGTCACTGGATCTTTCTGAGGCTGACGGAGGAGGTCGCCACAAGGGACTGCTTCTGCAAGTTCTAAAGTCCCAGATGCAGCCCAGCTGCGGCAGATGCTCCATGAATATTTGATGAGCTGAAATGGAGGAAGTGGGGAGGTCTGCAGCTGTCCCCCAGAACGGGCACACACCGGACACCCAGATGTGGGAGAGCGGAGGAATGAGCATGGACACAGAGTCCCGCTGGTGACTTGCAAAGGCTGAAAGCAGCCGGCAGGAATGGGCAGCAATCGGACACGTCCGCTGGGCAGCTGGAGGCTCCTTCTGTGGGACAGACTCCAAGTTCTTGTGGAGGTGGCCACCTACTGTGTTTAGCTGTTCTGGTGACAGAGGACCGAGGTTTTTCTGGCTGGCAGGAAGGGGGAGGAGGAGGCCGTTAAGTCCTGATTTCCTGGCATCAGGGAGGAGCACCAACCCTATCTGCAGAGCTGCTTGTTCATTGTTCCTAAGGGGCAGGCAGTGCATTCCCTGCGTGAAGAGGAGAGGAGGGGAGAGCCAGGTGGGATGCGAAAGGGCAGCCTGGGTTGTGAGAGAGCCTTCTTTTAAGCCAGACTTATCCACTAGGAGAAATGAAGGCTTTCCTAAGTGTCGAAGGCATCTATATGCACTAAAAAAATTTTTTCAAAGGCAAGCAGGAACACTCTGCTAATTATCTCCTGTGCTGGATTATTCATGATAACACTCTTCCATAGGAAGAGAAAAAGAGCACTTCACTGGCTTCGGCCAAAATTACAGTCATTGGTTTAGTGAGGCAAGATCCACCCCTCACGGTGGAGGCTACCTTCAACTCTCTTCGGGAAGACTGGTGGCAGAAATTCCCCGTGTGACCACTGAGCACAAAAGCCACGCCTCGTGTGCAGACCCCCCACCTGCCAGCAAATGCCATCCTTCCACGGAGCCCAGAGGGGATGGTGGCTTCTTTTCTCAGGCTGGAAATAGATCCTACGATGGGACTGAAATGGACACGTGGGGCCCGGATTCGGCCTTCCTTGACTAAATTTCTTCAACAATTACACATTGTAGAACAACTACTTACGGGGAACACAAAGACAGAGAATATTGAGAAACTTCAGGAATTCATAATCTAGCTGGGGAGATGTTTTTAAGATACGTTACGTGACTTAAGTTCGATTTTAAATCATGAAAGTAAGAGATATCATAATGTAGTAAACACAATTTGATGTAAAATGAATACTTTAGCCCAATGAGTAAGAGTGGAAGAAGAAGTTCCAGTGGCTGAAATGGCTGAGAAGCTTGTTGAAGGAAGCATGACTGATCTGGGTTTTAAAAGATGGGGACAGAAAGGCAAGAGCCAAGGGCAGATGTAGAAATGACCCAGCACAGGGATGGGCAATATGGCCTGTGGGCCACAGGCCATGACCTAAGAATAGCTTTTACATTTTTTATAAGTTTATTATTTAAAAAAAAATTTTTTTCTGAGAGAGAGAGAGAGAGACAGCGTGAGCAGGGGAGGGTCAGAGAGAGAGGGAGACACAGAATCTGAAGCAGACTCCAGGCTCTGAGCTAGCTGTCAGCACAGAGCCCGACATGGGGCTCGAACCCACAAACCGTGAGATCATGAACTGCGATGAAGTCAGACACTTAACCAACTGAGCCACTCAGTTGCCCCTGTTTTTATGTTTTATAAATGGCTGGAAAAGAAGTAATATTTCATAACATGTGGAATTATGTAAAATTAAAATTTAGTGTCCATAATAAAGTTTCATTGATATACAGCACATTCAACTGTTTGCATACTGTCTACAGCTGCTTTGCACTATTATGCAGCACTGAGTAGTTACAACGGAGATCATATATTTACCTTCTGGTCCTTTAGAGAAAAGGTCTGTCAATCTGGGCCTAGAATATCAGAGGGGCAATTTGTATGCTTTTGCTGGATGGGAGCTTTTGTATGTAGGAAGTATAGGAAATTAGGGAGTAATGGATGACCAGATATCAATTATGAAGGACTGTTTAATGCCAAGCTAAGGAATATGAATTCAATCCTATAGGCAACAAATTGAAATTATCATTCACATGAGTATAGTTATATTAGCTGTATGTACCTGGTATAAAATTTCAAAAGATGCAAAAGGATCTTCTGTAAAAAAAAAAAAATGTCCATTTTCTACCTTGCCCTCCAGGTAATCACACCCAGAGAACTCCACAGATGTACCCACTTACTCTCAGGTTCCCTACAGAGATATTCCCCTACAATACACAAACATATATGAGTTTGCATATATGTATATTATTCTACTTAAAACCCCATGGATGGTGGCATGCTATAAAGGTACTGTTTCCGCACCAGAACTTTCTTATAATTTTGACTTTGTTTTAGGTCAGGCCATTCTTCTGTACAGTTGTATAATACGGATGTGCTATCTTACTTCCCCAGTTTGGGGCGGGTTCTGACCCAGAAACTCAAATGCTATTTTAGGGTGCTTGGTTGAACAGAGGGGTTCCAGGAGAACTAGAGGCAGAAGAGCAGGCAGGAAGCTGATATGCAAATCCAAGAACCCAGCGGTGAGGGTGGCCTGGCACTCCGGCATAACCCACAGCTCGAGGCTTCTCAAGGTCATCGTGCTGGGGGTGCTGGGCACCCCTCTTCCCGCACTGCTCCCCGGGGGGCTCATACCTTGGAGGGTGTGTCAGGAATGGAAGAAGTGGGAGAACCAGGAAAGTTCAAGACACACTTCTTCCCCAGGCAGCGACCATGTAACTCAACGTCCTCATAAGGGTTTTCCTTCATTGGTGGATCTGTGGTCAAAGGCAACAAGTCAGGAACTGGGAACAGTAAGGAAGTTTTCCTTATCAGATAGTCACCCAACATCTCGCCTCTCCTTGTGGGGATGTCTGATGTCTTGCTATCCATTCCGCCCCTTCCTCTTGGACCCTGGTTTTCACTGGGGTGACTCCCTCTGTACCCATTCTCCGATGTATGGAGTTAACTCCATTCCAGGTTTGGAGCTGTAGCCAGTGTGAGTATCCCCAGTCTCTGTCTCAGCGTCCAGTTCAGGGAAGGGCTCACATCCCAAGTTTACGCCAACCAGTGCATGGCGTTCCTGGGCTATGAAGGTGAACAAAGGACTTAAACTGGTCTCTTCAGAGTGAACCTCAGGATTTTTTTTGGGTGCCCAACATGGGCTCTCCTTCCAACTGGAAGGTACGGATTCCAGGGAGCTGATGGCTCCCATCATGAAGGCCCCAGGAAACCTGCTGAGGATGGAGCTAGCCCGGGTGGTAACAAGAGAAAAGAGGGGCGCCTGGCTGGCTCAGTCAGTGGAGCGGGCAGCTCTTGACCTCAGGAGTGTGAGGTTGAGCCCACACTGGGTGTAGAGCCTACTTTTAAAAAAGGGGGTGTAAAAAGGAAACAAGAGAGAATAGGCCAGTTCTGGTCACATGAACCAACAAACTCCCTTGTTATTTCAGCTGGGTCTTCCTTTCTCTGTAGCTGAAAACTTCCCTGTTAGGCACACACTGTTAGGAGAAGCCCAGATCTCATACCCGCTTCAGACCTGGGAAGCCTACTGCTTTGGCATCAACCCATCTCCCCAACTTGGACACTATAATTCAAGCAGTATACTCAGCTAAATATCTGTTTTTCCTCAAGTCTCCCGTTTCCTCTTACCATGGAGCTTTTTCTGGTATTGTTGATTACATGCACGTATGTATATGTGCATCTGCCCTACCTGTCCCTTGCGTGTGGGCACGTATGGGTTTCTCCATCTTACCAGCTCCTTTCTTCCTCCACTCCCACCCTTGACCCCAACATGCAGACGGTGGGCTGAGCTCACGCTTCACTGAAAACTGTGATATTCCCTGAAGACTACTGAACTCACTAATTTATTTATTTTACTAATTTATTTTTTTTTTAATGTTTTATTTATTTCTAGGAGAGAGAGAGACAGCGCGAGCAGGGGAGGGTCAGAGAGAGAGGGAGACACAGAGTCTGAAGCAGGCTCCAGGCTCTGAGCTAGCTGTCAGCACAGAGCCCGACGCGGGGCTTGAACCCATGAACCATGAGATCATGACCTAAGCGAAAGTCGGACGCTTAACCGACTAAGCCACCCAGGCGCCCCTTATTTTACTAATTTAAATGCAAACAGCAGTGCCTGGGTGGCTCAGTTGGTTAGGTATCCGACGTTGGTTCAGGTCATGATCTCATGGCTCAGGAGTTCGAGCCCCACATCTGGCTTGCTGCTGTCGGCAGTGTCTGCTTCAGATCCTCTGTCTCCCTTTCTCTCTGCCCCTCCCCTGCTAACTCACTCTCTCTCTCTCTCTCAAAAATAAATAGATATTGTTGGGATGGGCACTGAGAGTTATATGTAGGGGATGAATCACTGGATTCTACTCCTGAAATCATTGTTGCACTATATGCTAACTTATATAAATTAAAAAAATTCTTAAATAAAATATTAGCAAATTAAATCCAAAATAAAAAATAAACATTAAAAAATGAATAAATGCAAACAAACTTGGTGAATCTGAGCTTCACTTTAGAATTTAAAATAACTAAGGCCAAAGCCACTTTTAAAAATAGTAGACATTCATTTTAGTCTGAATTTCTGTGCCCTGTTACTGTCACACTCCTACAGATTCAGGAAGAGCATGGTGGCCTTCATTCCGTAATCCCTACAATTTCCTGAGCATCTGGTACAAACCGGGTACTTTCCATTCCATTATCTCCAATCCTCAGCCCTACAAGGTAACTGTCATTATCTTTATTATACAGATGAGAGGACTATGTTCAGAGAAGTGAAGTCCCCCACTGACTGTTATACAGCTAATAAGGAGCAGAGCCGAGATTTAATCACAGATTTCGAGATCCCAGCTGTCCAGTGTTTTCCACTGCATCATGCCGCCTCCGTGGCCATTCAGCACCGGCCCTTCCTCTCTCCTTCCGGCCCCATTTTCTCTCACATGTCCCTCCGTGGGTCACTCTCCCACACCCCTACCTGCTCTCTTGTTCATCTATGTACATGTATTTCTTTGAGACCCTGTGTGTGTGTGTGTGTATGTGTGTGTGTGTGTGTGTGTTTCAAGGAGCCAGCCCCATTTCCTCTCCCCCTTGCCACAGACAGACTCGGACCCATACACAGGCATTTGGGCCTCTTACCTAGAATGTCTTCATAGATGTTCTCCTCTGATAAAGTGCGTGTGAGCCCCAACTTAGTCTGTGCATACCAGTCCACCCTGCTGTTCTCAGAGGAGGATTGCAATAAGTCTTCAAACTCATAGGACTTTCTGGTTTGTACAAAGAAGAAAAAACAAAAAACAAGAACTCGAATCAATTAGGCTGGTCCAGAGATTATATGCCGCCAAATTTTCTTCCTGCAAAAATTTCTATTACTGAAATCAACTCTGTTTCTTTTAGAAAGGTATGAAAATCCTTAAATGAGAGGTGTGGCTTCTATCTGAAAGAATGTTTATGCTGTTAACGCTGAGTAAAGGAAGTAAAGCACATATAAAATACAACCCCCACTTTGTAAGCAAACATATACATAGAAAAGAAGAAGAAGGGAAGGAAGTGAAATATACAGCTATATCTCAGGGCTGAGGAAAGGCTCCTGGCTTCTTTTCACTTTTACCTTTCTGGGCTTTTTAAATATTCTGCAATGTTTCCAGGGCATACATTAATAATCAGAAAGGAGCAGTGATGGCCAGTTCAGAGTGGACCAGAGGCCTGGGCACCTCCTCACTTCTCTCACTCAGTGGTTATTATCAGAATGAAACCTGGAGACCAGCTGAGACACCCCTTCTCCCTCCCACCCTCCCCCTGCAGAGATCTGTGCAAATGTGGGTAAAGACAATCAGTAAGGATGATAAATAAATGGCTGTCACCCCCACCCCATCCCTACATCCTCAGAGGCTGTCTCTTTCCTGCTGGTGTTGACCTAATGCAAAGTGCAGCTCCCACCCCCAACAAACACAGTCACTCCCCTTGAGTTTCTATGATTTCTGTAGCTTTATTGAGCATTCAGAAAGTCAGGAGGTAGACCATACTGTGGAATGTACAAACCATCAGCCCCCTCACCGGTTCATTCCTCCTCCCCCTTTTCCCTCCTCTCTCCCTCTCCGTCTCCAAAGTAACACACAACTTCCCCGCAGTTGGACCGGAACATCCCTGCCCACTCAGGCTCCGGACGCTCATCTTCTCCGTCCAGCGGACTTGTCAGGAACTCGTGCTGAATGGAAGTTAGTCCACACACACTCATGACAGCACACCCCCCAGCTGGCCTTGACTTGGTCCAAGCCCTTCACTCCTCCTGGTATAGGATGGTCACCAGGAGTCACGGCTCCTTCCTCCGTGCACCCGCGTCCAGCACAGTGTCCTGCTCACGCTCGACAGTAAACACGCTGACTACTGAGAAGTGTATCATGTCTTTGCTCCTTCACCCACGCTTCCCATCTCTCTGCCCCTGGGGAAGGTGCCTTCTGGTGGCTCCAGGATTAAACAGACCTGCACACAGATCCCAGATCCTTCGTTCACAAGCCTTTTGACCTGGGATGAACCACTTAACTGGGGTGAAACTCTTCGTCATGACTTGAAAACCAGTAATTATCTCATAGGATTGCCCAAAGAATAAAAAGAGAATGTAAAGTCCTTAGCAGCTAACAAACACACAACAAGTGTTAGCTACTACTAGTACCGTGCCGTGCTATAATTACTTCCGTAGCAAATGTTTTACGTTGAACATGAACTGTGTGAGAAGGCACCGTGCTCAGGGTTCAATAAATGAGGAGTGACTAAAGGAGTCATTGTCCCTGCCTCAGAGAGCTTACGTTCCAGGGAGGAAGACAGGCGTTCAACCAGAGCACACACAAATACATCGAATAATAAGCTGTGTCAAGCTCAGTGACGGAAAAGAACAGGGTGCCGCAAGTGAGACTATCAAGGAGGACTGGACCTAGGCTGGGGATGCGTCAGGGGACGTCTTGCTGCCAAAGTCGCTCATTAAAGCAGAGACCTGAAGCGTATGAAGAAAGACCTCGGGTGGGGGGAAGAGTGGTCCGAGAAGAGGGAAGGGTGCCTGTGAGGGTCCTGCAGCAGCAGACAGCTTGGCGCATTTGTGGGAAAGGCACACAGATGTTGGGCAAGGTGGGACGCAGGGGACACGGCGGTGAGTGTGGAGGGAGGAGAAGGCAGAGCCAGGCAGACTCCATATGCCTGCTTTCCAAGCTTCGGGGACTTCTTTCATTTTATTTTATTTTTAAAAATATTTATTTATATTTGAGAGAGAGACAGAGAGAGAGAGAGAGTGCAGGGGAGGGTCAGAGAGAGAGGGAGACACAGAATCCAAAGCAGGCTCCAGGCTCCAAGCTGTCAACACAGAGCTGGACGCAGGGCTTGAGCTCACAAACTTAGAGATCGTGACTTGAGCCCAAGTCGGATGCTTAACTTGAGCCCAAGTCGGATGCTGAACCAACTGAGCCACCCAGGCACCCAGGGATTTCCTACATTTTAAATCTTTCCCTCTCCACTAGCTCCCTTCCCTCTTTAAATACACATGGGTTTCCTTTAGAAAAACTTGCAGTGGAAGCNAGCCCCGCGTTGGGCTGTGCTGACAGCTCAGAGCCTGGAGCCTGTTTCAGATTCTGTGTCTCCCTCTCTCTCTGATAACCTCCCCTGCTCATTCTGTCTGTCTCTCTCAGAAATAAATAAAACATTATATATATATATATATTTTTTTTCTTTATGCTTTAAATGTAATTTCTATACCCAACTTGGGGCTTGAACTCAGGACCCCAAGATCAAAAGTCGCATGCTCTACAGGCTGAACCAGCCAGGTGCCCCAATGTTTAGTAATTTTTAAAGCAATTTGATGGAACAATTTTTAAAAGACAACTGAGGCTTGTACATTGTTGTCTCTTTCATTTCATTTCTCTGGCAATTCCTTTTTATTGTATTTTACAAAAGTATTGTTCAGCAAATGTTTGTGAA
>NW_027532820.1:1445139-1487553 GCF_008692635.1 Crocuta crocuta | reverse complement strand
ACTTGAGGAGCTGGGTGCCAGGCTGGCCCCAGGCCACTTCCCCTTCTCAGACAACTTCCTGTGTCTTTGCTGGTAGCTCTCTTCCTCTTTCTCTCCCTCTTTCTGGGCTTTGGGCGGTTCCCAAGTTTTTTCCCCTTTAGTCTCTAAACTTGAGTATCTCTACATCTGAATTCATCACCCGTAGTCTCCACCTCACCATCCCCTCCCTTATGAACCTGAACTCAGCATTTAGGGCAGGAACACAAAGAAGGACTGAGCTTCCAGCTTCCAGCCTGGGTCCCCAGGGCCTTCAGTCAGGCCATGAGGCTAGAACTGTCACCTGCGCCCTGAGGTGCCTGAAGCACTCAAAGAAGCTCAAGCAGCCAGGGAAGGGCTAGCTCTCCATGAGCCCTTTCTTCCTCCCCTTGAGGCGTCCAGACAGGAGAGGAAGGACTGAGCTTCGGAGCTCTCATAGATGTGCTCTAGGGGCTTGGGAAGCAGGTCTGAGCTATCTTCTCTACAGACGGGATGGCACTGTGCTGTGAGCCCCCAGTGAACACTCCCCAGGCGGGGACGCCCTTAGCCCAGGCTGCTATGAGCCAGGCAGCTGCTTGGGGATGGACGGACATGTGGTGGTCTGCGGCCCAGAACAGAGCAAAGTTACTGGCCTAGAGTGGGCCACACAGCTCCTGGGTTTCCTCCACTGGGCTACACGGATCCTGGTAGCTTGAGCCCCCGCACGCACACTGCCTAGATGTGGTAGGGAAGGTGCAAATTATTCAGACGCCACAGAATCATTCACTTGACACTTATTGAGTATTAAGTCTTAACTCGGATTAGCGCATTCAAACTTTGCAACACCCTTGTAAAGAATTGCTATTATTATACATGTATGTATATGAGGAAACAGACACAGGGGCACCTGGGTGACTCAGTCGGTTAAGCATCTGACTTCGGCTCAGGTCACGATCTCGAAGTTCATGAGTTCCAGCCCCACACTGGGGTCCTCACTGGCGGTACGGAGCCTGCTTAGGATTCTCTCTCTCTGCCCCTCCCCTACTTGTGTGTGCAAACTTTCTTTCTCTCAAAATAAATGAATAAACTTAAAAAAGGAAACAGAGAGAGAGAGAGTTCAGATAAATTGCTCAAGGTCACACAGGGAGAAAGGGGCAGAGCCAGGGTCAGAAGCCAGGAAGTCTGGTCAGTGTCTGGTGCTCTCAACAGCACAGGCACTAAGCACAGCATGGAAGTTAAGTCAACGCAGGAGGAAAGCTGTGGTCACAAAAAGGTCTTAAAACCTTTATTTACATATTAACTTTGAGAAATAGGAAATTTCAAAAGGCTAATGATAACCACATCCAAATTGGCTTTTTTCTTGTTTAAACACTTCCACATTCGTTCCACATCCAGCCCATATGTTTAATGCGCACCTTCTGGAGGCTGAGCTGAGCTCACAGCTAGCGGAGAAGCAAAGGCCAGAAGTCCTGGCCTTCGGGGAGCCCACAGCCTGGTGAAGGGGCATAACCTCCTCCCAGCCTGAGTTTGCTTCCTCGGCCTTCAAATTATCATGTGACTGTGGTACTTTTTAGTTTTAGAGATGCCGGAATGATCCAATTCGTCCACTGAAGCTTCCTGAAGTGGGTTACAACTTATGTAATATCCCAGTTTCTTTTTTAATGTTTTTTATTTCTTTCTGAGAGAGAGAGAGAGACAGCGTGAACAGGGGAGGGTCAGAGAGAGAGGGAAACACAGAACCTGAAACAGGCTCCAGCCTCTGAGCTGGCAGTCAGCACCGAGCCTGACGCAGGGCTTGAACCCACAAACCGCGAGATCATAACCTGAGCCGAAGCCGGACGCTTAACCGACTGAGCCACTCAGGCGCCCCTCAAGTAGTATTCTGAAGGTTACCTGTGACTTTTCCGTGTTTTTGTAAATGAAATACTAAGTTAAGAGCTCATCCCACATCTCCATTCGAATGACCCGTGGGAATCTCAAAATCAATAAATCCCAAACTAACGCATCCTTCTAGTTCCCCCCCCACCACCATGAGGACCAGCTTCTCAGCAAACACCTTCGCCCTCTGTCCGAACGCTCATGCCTTACACCTGGGAGTCCTGTCCAAACCCCCTTCTCCATTGACACTTGCATCTAACCAATTCACCAGAGTTCTGCTGGCAAAGTATTCCCAGTATTCCCCGCTTCTCTCAGCCCCCACAGCAGCAACACCCCAGGCTGCACCCCCCCCACCCCTNNNCCCCCCACCCCCCCTTACCCCCTACCGCCTCACACCTCCTCCCACCCCACAGTTACCCACCCTGTCTGGTGAACTTTTCGCAAATGCAAATCCGGTCGGGTCTCTCCCCTCTTAAAATCCTTCCCTGGTGTGTGGGACTATTCGGAAGCAGGCTCCAGAGGACCCGGAGGCCTCAGCTCACACCCTTCCTGATTCCTCTGGCCACACCCCTGCCTTTCAGGGCCTCCTGCACGCTAGTCTTTCTTGCTCTGGGACATTCACTTGTTTCTCAAACTGAATCCATTTCCCACCTTCCTTTGTGCCTGGGAATCTCAGGCCTCAGTCTGAGCGCCACTTCCTCCCCGATCTGGCCCTGTTTCCATGACAGGCTAGATAAATACCCCTGCGGAACATTCCCAAAGCGCCATGGGCTTCCTCGCGGCACTGAGCGTGGTTACAGGTACATAACTGCCTAGTTGTGTGCTTCTGTTACTAGTCCGTAAGGTCCATGAGGCCAGGACTCAGTTCATTTAGTTCACTGTTATGTTCTAATACTACACAGGTGCAGGATAAATGTTTGCTGGTTGAATACGTGAATGAATATTTACATTTTTTTAATGTGTATTTATTTTTGAGAGACAGCGAGAGAGCACAAGCAGGAGAGGGGGAGAGAGAGGGAGACACAGAATCTGAAGCAGGCTCCAGGCTCTGGGCTGTTAGCACAGAGCCGGATTCAGGGTTTGAACCCATGAACCACGAGATCATGGCCTGAGCCGATGTTGGCCCTAAATAAATGAATATTTTATTTTATTTATTAAAACAAATTTTTTTAATGTTTTATTTATTTCTGAGAGACAGAGAGAAACAGCATGAGCAGGGGAGGGTCAGAGAGAGAGGGAGATACAAAATCTGAAACAGGCTCCAGGCTCTGAGCTAACTGTCAGCACAGAGCCTGATGCGGGGCTTGAACTCACGAACCATGAGATCATGACCTGAGCTGAAGTCGGTTTTCTTAAGAGTTAATTTTTAGCCAGTTGTTTTGGACACATTTCACAGCCACCTTGAGTTGCCACAGATTCTCTTCTTGCCTCCGTCTCCAGTGACCACATGCAGCTCTTCCCCACATCCCACCAACTTTCGGGAAGGGCGAGCACACCATCAGGTGATGAGAGTGGAGGCTAAGTGGGAGAATGCTTATGTTAGCTCAGCTCACACCTCCATCAAGTGCTACTGCTACGCATGTTGGGTTTCTGCTTATCGCTATCCCGAATCTAAAGTGAAAACGCTAGTAGAGAAACCATCTCTATTCACCATTATGTCTAGCGTCCAACCATTTCCACTCCCACTGGGAAATAAGACATGACATGGGGCGCCTGGGTGGCTCAGGTCAGAATCTCACGGTCCTTGGATTGAGTCCCATGTTGGGCTCTGTGCTGGTGCATGGAGTCTGCTTGGGATTCCCTCTCCCTCTGCCCCTCTGCCTGCTTGCACAGGCACATTCTTTCTCTTAAAAAAATTATAGGGGTGCCTGGGTGGCTCAATCAGTTAAGCATCAAACTTCATCTCAGGTCATGATCTCGTGGTTCATGGCTTTGAGCCCCACATTGGGTTCACTGTTGATCCTGTATCAACATTTTTAAAAAATGTTTATTTACTTTTGAGAGAGAGAGAGAGACAGAGTGTGAGTGGGCAACGGATAGAGAGAGGGAGACACAGAATCCAAAGCAGGCTCCAGGCTGTCAGCCCAGAGCCCAACGTGGGGCTCGAACTCACACACTGCGAGATGACCTAAGCCAAAGTTGGACGCTCAACCAACTGGGCCACCCAGGCGTCCCTGTACTCTTTATTCTTATCTCTTTGTTTTCTAATGCAACTGACATTAAATAGAGAATTTATAAAATCAAGCTTGTCTGATGCTTTCAAAGTAACTTTCGCTCTGTCAAATTAAACAATTTGCCCCTTTGGAGATTTGAAACACTCCGTTTTTAGGCATGGCAATGAGAACTGCCTCACGGATGTCATGTTGACTGGAACAGACTCGTAATGACAGGGACAGACCACCATATGTCTGGTAAGTGAACACAGGCACTGGGTGAGGGCTGCTGGCCAGCCAGATGACTGGGGACCCCTACCAGTCCTACAGAAGATGGAAATGATGACACACAGAAGGTGTATGACTTGGTAGCCATATAAAGACCCAGGCTTCCTGCCCTCAAAAAGTTCTGCAAGTTGTACGCTAAAGCCCCGAGGAAAGGCTGAATCTATGCTATGCCAGAATAATGTTGAAAAGTTGAAATTTTGGTCAACATAGTTATTTGGCTTCGTAAGGATT
This sequence comes from Crocuta crocuta, assembly GCF_008692635.1. Classification (NCBI taxonomy): domain Eukaryota; kingdom Metazoa; phylum Chordata; class Mammalia; order Carnivora; family Hyaenidae; genus Crocuta; species Crocuta crocuta. The sequence continues at coordinate 1,483,009 of NW_027532820.1, read as the reverse complement.
TAAAAACTCCATCATGGGATGAAATTAAACTGAAATTAAAAATCTGCATTCCAGGNAGGAGCCCACTGGCCTTCCTTCTTTATCTTCTCAGCCTGGCCTCTGTATGCATCCCTTTTGTGACGCTGCTCCCTGAAGGTCACTAGTGAGTTTCTGGTAAAACCTAATCCCTTTCTGGAGACTTTCTTTACGTGAGACCTCTTGGTTTCTACAGCTCAAANGTCAGTTAAACATCTGACTCTTGATTTCTGCTCAGGTCATGATCTCATGATTTGTGAGTTTGAGGCCCGCATCAGGCGCTGTGCTGACAGTGTGGAGCCTGTTTGGGGGATTCTCTCTTTCCCTTTCTCTCTGCCCTTCCCCCACTCATCTGTGAATGCTCTTTCTCTCTCTCTCTCAAGTAAACAAACTTAAAAAAAATTGCATTCCAGTTAAAACATTTTGGGGATACAGATACACGTCAATTCAGGATGCTGCCTACACTTAAAAAATAGTCACTTTCCTTGTTGCACGTAGGCCTTCAGGCCTTCCTGCCAGAGTTATTCGGTCCCGCCACATGCCACACACAACCGAGGTAATGGTGCTGTAGGAGCCTTATCTTTGCAATTTCCTGACAGTTAAGGGTTTCTCATTTCCCATTTCAGGATTGAAGGCATAAGTCCTTGCATTTAATTTCCTGGGGCTTTAGAGAAATGAAGAAAGGAGGAATGGGAGAGAACACAGAACACAGGAGAAGGGATAGAGAGAGAGAGAGAAAAAAAAAAGAGAATGTCAAGAAAAAAGACATTTTCTCAAACTGAGAATCTCGGTCCACTGGTTTGGCTCCCGCAGGAGTGGGCTCGTCGGCCTATGAAAACAAGCCGCATACGTTCTCTGAAGCGCACAGCCTGGCCATGTAATTCTAAACCCTCCTAACCTCAAACTCCTTAATCATTTCTTTCTTCAGCCTTGGCTTGGCTCTCCCGCCTCAGAGAGGACAGTAAGTCAGCCAAATTCTGGGTTGAGCCTCTCTTTTATTTTTTTTAAGAGATAGGACCACAATAAAGAGCACATTTTATTATTATTTTTTTAAGTAGAAAGTGAACATTTTGCCCTGATCACCCCCATTGTACTATTTTAAACAAAAGGAAAAAATCCAAAGCCAAAATTCTCAAACACAGCTGATGCAACCATAATCAAACTGGCCAAGAAAAATTTCATCTTTGGACTGAAACTAAGTAACTTTAGCTGGTTTTAAAGAGAATGCTGGAAGGCTGAAAAGAGCAGATGGTAGCTACGAGAGAAAAGATAATGGGAATAACTGTTCACCAGGTTGATCTGTCTGCCCAGTGAGGACACAGAGGAAAGACTCCGATTTCCCAGAACCAACCAACCTGCCCCTGGGAGAGAGGGGGCCTTTTTTTTTTTTTTTTAATGTTATTTATATTTTGAGAGATAGAGACAGAGAGCAAGTGAGGGAGGAGCAGAGAGAGAGACACACACACAGAATCCAAAGCAGGCTCCAGGCTCCGAGCTGTCAGCACAGAGCCGGACATGGGGCTTGAACCCACAAACTGTGAGATCATGACCTGAGTCAAAGTTGGACACTTAACCGACTGAGCCACCCAGGCGCCCCAAGGGAGGGACCCTTTTGGGAGGAACAGCCCAGAAAGGGCACAGAAGAGCTTTTGTCACAACACACTGCGGGCATGAGCCGAGAGGTCACCAGAGTACTCAGACACCTGGGCTTTGGCACTGGTTTGGGAAAGGATTTGGAACTGGAGACAGGTATGAGCTTGCTCAGAAAATAAGCAAGGAAGCTCTAAGTTCTTCTATAGATCCTACATACTGAGGACACTAAAGTCTGGTGAAGACTGGTCCTATTTATGGAATACTGATACAAAAATCTTAAATAGAATGACAAACCAGGACCAAATGGGAGTTCATCCCCAAAATGTAAGAATGGGTTACTATTAGGATATAAAGTCATTGCTCATAGGTCAAAGGATGGGAGCCATATGATCACACAAAGCTACTGAAAGTAATCTGACAAAATCTAACGTTCAATTCTAATTTTTGAAGCTCTTAGTAAAAAAGGAAGTATAGATGAAAACACCTTGATTACATAAACAAGAATCTGAAGCAAGGGTGCCTGTGAGCCGAATACCAGCAGTGTCACCTTTACAGTTAGGGAAGACCTAAGGCTATCCCCCATCATCAGCACTGTTACTTAACACGGCTCTGAAAGCAGTAGCCAGTGTGACTAAGAGAAAAAAATTCAGAGATGTTTAAAAGAAAAGGCAAAGTGATAACTCTTTGCAGACAATATTGTATACATAGAAGATCCAAGAGAATCAACTGACAAACTATTAAAACAATACAAAATTTCTTTAAGGGGTCTTTTAAGAGAATAACATACAGGGGCGTCTGGGTGGCTGAGGTAGTTACGTGTCTGATTTTGGCTCAGGTCACACATTTGTGAGTTTGAGCCCTGTGTCAGGCTCTGTGCTCAAAAACGAACGAACATTAAAAAATAAGTAAATAAACTGGGGGTGCCCCTGTGGCTCAGGCGGTTAAGCGGGAGGCTTTGGCTCAGGTCATGATCTCACTATCTGTGAGTTCGAGCCCGGTGTCAGGTTCTGTGCTGACCGCTCAGAGCCTGGAGGCTGCTTTGGATTCTGTGTCTCCCTCTCTCGGCCCCTTCCCCGCTCACGTGCTGTCCCTCTCTCTCTCAAAAATAAATACACATTTAAAAAAATTAATAAAATAAACTAACATTTTGTGTGTGTGAAATTTGATAGTGACATATAGAACATTTAGAACGCTACATGCAAGAATAGTCGGGATATTTTTGAAAAAAGAGGATAATAAGGAAACAAATAAGGTGGTTATAATTACTATAAAGGTGAACAGTTGGTCACTTTTTTGGGTGTATGACAAAATAGTGTATTTAAAATGTCAAAGAGAATCAACTGATTATTAGGAATGGTAAGAAATTTCTGTAAGCTCTACCAGATATTCAACATATTATGAGGTTAAAATAATTAAAGCAGTTTGGTACTGAAATAGAAATAGCTACTCTAATCAAACAGAATAGAACCAGAAAAAAATAATAGCAGCTGACATTTATTAAGCATTTACCATATACCAGGTTCTATTTTTATTTACGTTTATACATATTTATTCATCCAATCTTCACAACAAAGCTATGAAGCGGTTTCTAGAGTTATCGCTATTTTACAACATAAATAAAATGAGGCCAAGACAAATTTAGTAGCTTGTACGAGGTCACACAGCTAGTAAGTAGCAGATCTAGTAAGTTCTCTGGCTCTCGAGTCTTCTCTAATGCTATATACTACTCATCCCAGCACTGGATGTAAACTGGAAACAACCCAAGCACCTGCCAGCGGAGGAATGGTGAAATAAAATATGGTTTATCCACATGAGGTAAGGGATGTAGCGGTCAAAACAGGAAGGTGAAAAAAAAGTGGCAGCACTGAAAGACGTCCATGATATCCGAAGTAAATTTCTTTTTTTAAAGCACATAATTTATATCTACCTCCCCCAGATATGCAAACGTTTTCTGCTGGAAGAGAACATAAGAAATTATGTTTCTTACAGTGAAGCAATCCTACCTGCCAGACCATGCTGAGTAGAGAGTGACATGACTGCACATATTTCTAGAAAACTCCTCTGGCTGCTAAGCAGGAATATATTGGGGTTGGGGGCAGATGAAAGATAAGCAATAAGGTGGTAGGTAGCAGGGGAGCAGATGGAGTCAGACGCAAGATGACGTTTAAAACTACAACCGAAGAGCTTGCTGATGAATTCGATGAGGGGTGTGTGACAAAGAGAGGAATCACAAATCACTCCTAGGTTTCTGGCCCCCAGTGCAACGAAGGGTGATGCCTTTCAGAAGATGCCAATTATCTGGGGAGGAGACGGTTAGCAGTGGCCTGGATGGGGATTTAGGTTTAGACACATTCAGTCCAAACTGTCAGAAAACCAAATGGCGACCCGCGCAGGACATGACCGCGCAAACCTTCACGAGAAGGGGGAGGCAGGGCTGGAAAGACACATCTGGGGGTCACAAGCATGTAAGGATCACAAGCGTGTAACTGACATTTGAAGCCATGGGACTGAATGAGATCGTGCAGGGGGTGCTGTAGACGGCGGAGAGAAGCGCCAGCTCTGACCTCGGGGTGGCGCGTCGGGGGGTGCCGCTCCCACTCCCAGGGAGAGAGGAGGGCGGAGCTGAGCGGACCCTGTGACGCAGGACCACCAGGGACGCAGTGACCTAGAAGCCCAGGGAGCACAGTGTTTCAGGTGGAGGGAGCGGAGTCGTTCCTCAAATGCCAAGAGATGTCACATAAGAAGGGAACAGAGAACGCGAAGTTGGATTTAGTGAGATGGGGCTCACAGGTGGCCTTGGGTCAAGAGCAGTTTCAGGACAAGTGACAAAAGCCCAACTACAGTGAGTCAAGGGGAATATAGGAGGTGAAGAAGAGGTGACCACTGTAGGCACACCGGTTTTGAGTTTTGTACCGTAGCTGGTTTCTGGATTAGTGGGTATCAAACCAGTTAGCACATTACAGAAATGAACTAGATATTAGTTCTCGAAGCAGAAAAGGAACGGTTTTCAAAGCACAGATTTTAACTTCAAGCATTCACATGCTCTGTTATCTCATGTATTATTTTAACATTATAAAATATGGTAATATCTTGGTTTGCGAGAGTAATTCGTTCTGGAAACATGCTTGTAATCCAAAGTACTTGTGTGTCAAAGCGAATTTCTCCTTAGGAGATCATGGAAACTCAGAGGAGTCATTCCACAACCCAAAAATATTCATATAAAAATGATTACAATACTGTACTATAATACAAAATAATAAACGAAATACAAACTATAAAGAAAACACAGTACCCTGCACTTGCCTTTGAAAACCTTCGTGGCTGGTGTCAGGGAGACAAGGGAGAGGAGGGTTGTTGTGTGGGACGACTTTCACTATCACTAACAGATGCTGACTCCAGGACAGTGTTAATAAACTCTTGTCATAGACTGTATGTAATGTAACCGGCAATGAAGCAGCAGAGGAAAGGTCTCTATCTGCAGGCAGCCTGACCTAGAAGGAAGCAAAGCCTTCCTAAGCTCACTCTTGTATGAAAAGCAAAGGACTGTCCCTAGGTGTTTTGAAGTGACAAAAAAGACACTAGTGCCGGGTGTGGGCACCTTCCAACTTTCTGAAAAATCACTGATTTCTGCCAAACACTGTGGCCTGAGATGGAGCATCCGAGTGATGGATGCTCACAATCCCCCAGAGAGAGAGAGAGACAGAGAGACAGAGGCAGAGAGAGACAGAGAGGGACAGAGAGAGAGAAAACCACTGGCTCAGTTGTGTTCAGGTGACATTCAGCATCACATACTACTGGTATTGCAAGACATTGCTCGTTTATCAAGTTACAGTTTATTAGGAACGTTTGCTTGTCCTGCGGAGCACTCGGGGAACAAGTTACTCGCAATCCAAGGTTTTACTGTATTTAGTGTGTGCATCTTGTAGCATGTATAAATGAGGAAACTGAGGTTTTGGGAGGTTAAATAACTTGTTCAAGGTCACACAGATAGACTGTGACAGGGCCAAGGTAGACCCGGGCTGTGTGTTTCTAGAGCTCATACCAAGAAGAAATGAGCCAGTGGAGATTTAAGGCACCATGCACTAGCTGGGGAGGGTGGGGGCAGAATGAGTTGTTAGCGCCAATTAGTCGATTGCCAAGGTTAACACGAGTTTTCGTTGAACCCTTGGTGAGTGTCAGAATGACGAGGGCTTATCACATCCAAAAGATAATTTTTCAAAGTAAATACTCCTTTTTGAGGACAGAGAACGCAAAACACGTGCATCAGCGATCACGTCTCCAGGTTTCATCAATAAACTATCTCAAGCCATGAACGGTCTTGGCCAAGTACAACACCCATCGGTGTAATGAAACAAACACCGAGGCTCACAGCAGTCGTGACGCAGCGTACGCTACTGGAGCAGACAGCCACCTGTCACCCACCTGTGGTCAGCACTGGGTTTCGGTCTTCCGGTCCACAGTCTTCTGTTCACAGAGGAGGGCGGGGGAGAGGAGGGCAGGGGCGGGGGAGGTAGAGAGGGCAGAGGAGGCAGGTGCCTCTTATCCTTCCTGGAGCCTGGGTTCCCTTCCTTGTCCCCTTCTCCGTCGTGTTTGAACGTTCTCCGGGGTTTGGGCAGGGGGTTGATGGAGGGTTTGGCAGGGGGGCCCTCGGAGCCCCTGTCCACACTCTCCGGGCTCCGGTCGCAGGGCCTGCACGAGCCTCTCCTTTCCTCTGCAGCGTCGAGGGCGGGCTCCCTGGCCTCGGGGTCCCCGTGGTGGGACCTGAAGTCGGAGCCCCGCACACCCCCTCGGTTCTCAGCAAGGGCGGGCCCCTCCTCGGCCTTGTCTGGCAGGCAGTGCGGGGAGTAACAGGTCCCCGGTGGCTGGNGTCCCGCCCCCCGGAGGCCTCTCACTCTCCTTGCTCTCTGCGTCCGGCCTGGCTCCATCCTGAGGCTCCGTGGCCCACGCTCTCACACCGTCGCTGCCCCTCCTCCCCATCACACAGGACGTCAGGTAATCCCCCTGCGCGTCTGCTTTCCTGCCGGGGGCAGGCGTGGGCAGCTCCTTTCTCCCTTCCCATTCCGATATCTTGTCCTTAATGCTGAGGCGCTTGGGCTGGGCCCCCCCTCGGGTGGGAGGGCAGGGGTGCTCGACGCCGCCGGGCTGCCGCTCGCCGGCCTTGCCGGCTTCTTTAGCGCTGAGATCCGAAGCTGGGTCGCTGATGATCATATTTGAGCTGAACATGTTCTGTTGAAAACAGTCCCCTCTTGACTCCAGTATCAGGTTATTGAGACTTTCCAGTGAGCTCCTTCTGGGAGGTGAATCCTGATCAGTCTCCGGGGAAGGAAAGGAGGACCCACGTGGCCTTGGAGGGTCCTCCCCAACCTCTGGACCTTCCACTTTGACCCTGGACAAGAAAGACAAACACTGGGTGAGGGGTTCTTGGTTATCCTTCCTGGCTGCTCGTACAGATTGGCTAAAACTTAAGACATCAATGTTATAAGCTAGTTGTAAGCCACAAACACTGAAACCACCACTTCAAAAAAAATCACTTTGTTGGGGTGCCCGGGTGGCTCGGTCCATTAAGCGTCAGACTCTTGATTTCGGCTCAGTTCATGAACTCACTGTTCGTGGGATCGAGCCCCGCATCAGTGGGCTCTGTGAGGACAGTGCAGAGCCTGCTCCAGATTCTCTCTCTCTGCCCCTTCTCTGCTCACTCTCTCTCTCAAAAATAAATAAAGAAATATTAAATAAATAAATAAATAAATGAACGTTAAAAATTATTTTGAAAGAAAAGCAGAAAAACATTTTTAAGCTAGTCTGATGAGAATGGGAGTATCCGTGTTTTTGAGTACAAAACATTCTTCCATCAGCAAAGGTTACAACTAAGCAGAGTGACCTTGGACATGCCAAGATTAGCAAGCACACATGGACCAACTTCATGGTACACACTTTTTGAATAGGTGGATCTGAAATAGGTGGATCTTACAGAAATTCTGAAACTCCAGTTGAGGTTCACAGTGAGGGACGAATAATTAGCAATTTAATGCATCCCGTTACTATTTAGCTTTCTGCTCAGACTAATAGTTGTTTACATGAAGACTTCTCCCTCCATTGGGACATTAACACGTAAACTGTGTTGCTTCTCATGGTTACACGGCATTAGAAACTTGTGCAAATGCAAACACATTTTCATATTTTAAATACAGCTATCAAAGCAGAATTCCTGATTTAAATAAATGATCAGCCTGCATGAGAGGGTGCTTACAAAAGAGAAACATATTTTTTTAATTGCTCTGTCACCACTGAAGACATTATCGTGAATTCAGATTTCCGTCAGAAGCAAAAGCAGATTCAGTTTGTTGACATTTTACTGAGAGTTCAAAGGGCAGAAGTGAAAGCCCTTGCTCTCATAGTGCTGGAAGAAAGAAGAGACAGGACAGACATATATTTAGAGAGAAGAATTCAGGTTAGTTCATGTGTAAAGACAGTGGATGATAGGGACGTCTGGGTGGCTCAGTTGGTTGGGCATTGACTCAGTGTTGGCTCAGGTCATGATCTCACAGCTTCATGAGTTCGAGCCCGGCATGGGGCTCTGCGCTGGTGTCAGGGAACCTGCTTGGGATTCTCTTTCTCCCTCTCTCTGCCCCTCCCTGACTCACACTGTCTCTGTCTCTCTCAAAAATAAATAAACTTCAAGAAAAAAGACAGTGGATGATAGAATAATAATCATTAATGTCATATGTACTGTTAAATACCATTGACAGCAGATAAATATGGCTTTCAAGTCAGAGGGACCTCAGTGTGAATCTTGGCTCCATTTTTTAAATTTCATTTTATTTTTTCATTTTATTAATTTCTTAACGTTTATTCATTTTTGAGAGACAGGGACAGACAGAGCATGAGTGGGGGAGGGGCAGAGAGAGAGGGAGACACAGAATCAGGGCAGGCTCCAGGCTCTGAGCTGTCAGCACAGAACCCCATGTGGGGTTCATTTGAGCCTGACATGGGGCTCAAATTCATGAACCGTGAGATCATGACCTGAGCCAAAGTCAGACACTTAGCCAACTGAGTCACCCAAGCACCCCCTTTTTTTTTTCTTTTTTTAATTTCTGAGAGAGAGAGAGAGAGAGACAGCGTGAGCAGCAGAGGGTCAGAGAGAAGGAGACATAGAATCTGAAACAGGCTCCAGGGTCCGAGCTGGCTGTCAGCACAGAGCCCAATGTGGGGCTCGAACCCATGAACCGTGAGATCATGACCTGAGCTGAAGTCGGACGCTTAACGGACTGAGCCACCCAGACACCTCCCTTTTTTTTTCATTTTAAAATAATAACCCTCCCTCCCTTCTCTAGATTGGAACTTGACTGGTGCAGAGGCCAAATTCATCTCTTTTGCTGTGCCTAGTACACAGTAGGTAGTCAATAAATATTTAGAAAAACAATGAATGGATGAGTTAATATTTGTAATATTCCCACAGTATAGCACACAGTGTAGGTCGTGATATTACTAAACAGCAAGCAGTGCTTTTAAAAATTTTTTTAAAGTTTATTTATTTTTGAGAGAGAGAGAGAGACAGAGTGCGAGCAGGGGAGGGGCAGAGAGAGAGGGAGGCACAGAATCTGAAGCAGGGTCCAGGCTGTGAGCTGTCAGCACAGAGCCCACTGCAGGGCTTGAACTCACGAACTGCAAGATCATGACCTGAGCCGAAGTCGGCAGTTAACCAACTGAGCCATCCAGGTGCCCCGGGGCAAGCAGTGTTTTTGTCATGATTACCGTTACTGTCTAAGATCCCAAACATCTGGAGTGACCTCACAAGCACGGAGGCCCTACCTAAAAACCGAAAGGGGGAAAGGATGGCTTGCTGGAAGACTGCACTGGATTTATGAAGCTCAAGCAAGAGGCAGGGATGATGAAACCAGAGGCAGAGGGCCTTCTCCACACGGTTGCTGCACCCAAGAGTTTCTCAAGGTCCTGTTTCCAGGACTCTGTGGCCCCGGAAGGGACTCGGGCCTGGGGTGCAGAGCTTTGAACAGCCCAGCGGTGGCCAGCCCGCCTGCAGAATGTGAGACAGACAATCAGAGGAAAGAGCTCCGTCTGCACAGAAAACAGCACTGCTGAGATAAAATGGGCAGAGCTGGCTTTACGGACAGATGCAGGCATAAAGATATAAGGTGCAAGTCTAATTCATATATCCATGCGTCCTAGTAGTTAGAAAAGTAAGTCCTGGGCTGGGAAGCATAGCGAGGAGAGGCCTGAAGCTGCCACGCCACCGTCCTCTCGACAGCTGGGCATCAGTCAGACCTTCCCTTGACCACTCTGGTCTCCGGTTCTGCAGCACCGCAGAGGGGACGACTTACAAGAGGCGCATCACAATGACAGGGAGAAGAATGCCTCCCCGGTCCAAGGAAGTGGGGTCAGAGAGGAGGTAAAGGGGACAGAAACAGGAAGGAAACTGAGAATCCGGGCCAAATCCTACACTCTCGGGGGAGAAAAGCTCTTACTTGTCAGCCAATTTGTAGCTCAGGTTTTCAGTCTGGCTGTGGCTGCCCTTGGCCGGCCTGCACACTGTCATCATGTCAGCACCAAGAGGAGCTCCAAGTCGCCTGGGGGAACAGGGATGCACACTCGGTGAGTCACCATGACAGATCGAGGGCCCACACCCGAACTATTTATCCCTGATAGAGTCCACCCGCGAGTAGGGCGGGGGTGTGTGTGGCTGCAACACGCCCTTCAGAATCCCGGACCCAGGGGAGGGGGCGACGGCACAGAGTCCTGAGACCTACCTGGACTCAGACCCCATACCAACCTCTTCTCATCCGGACCACAGGCCAATCTCCTGTGTGTGTGTGCGTGTGTGCGTGTGTGTGTGTGTAAGCAAAACAGAAATACCAGCGCAAGCTGACACTTTTTCAGGCTCTCTAAGAACCTGCAGTGAGCTTAATAAAAGTCCCCAAAGAAGAAACGCGTTGTTACTTTACTTGAAACAAATAAACTTCATGCCAAAGCAGAAACTTCTACACAGAGGTGCTCTTGGGCTGGCCCTGGCACACCCACAGCAACCTTGGCTTTGGAACCGTGCAGGATGGACCTCTCCCAGCGACTGCAAACCCAGCGGAGGAAACGGCTAGCCCCGAGGCTCAGCTGTCTAAGGAAAACTAGGTGGTTCTGGAAAGCCCAGGAACCCCACGGGGCACCTCAGACCTGAAAAATAATACGGACCATGTGGATACCAAAGCGGCTGCCTCGGCGCGGTGGTGGTTTTACGACACGCCAGTGCCTGACCTGATGCGCAAAGGAAGCGAAGCAGCTGATTCCAATGTATGACTTCAATAGCAAGTCCCTGCAGAGCTCTGGGTCTCTCAGCACGAGGACAGACGGACACTGCTCAGGCGGACATGGTTCGGAAGAGGAGACCCATGGGAGCACGCCAACACGATGGGTGGGCTATGGGATGCAGTCACCTTGTCCCCATCAGGAGTGCCAGGCACGTCCCTCCTGATGGGGACCAGGTAACTCTCTGACTAGAGTTTCAAGGAGTATTGAGATATTGGAGATTCACATTTCTTTTCCACTGACCCTCCAGGGACTTCCTCTTCCGAATTTCTCTCAAGTTCCGAGATTCCCATCCCCTCTCCCAGGACAGTTTATCTGCCAGGTGACAGGGTGGGCTGCCCAAGTTCCTGGCCCGGGCACCCCCTTCCTGCGAGAAATCAGAGGGCGAGGCTTCAAGACGTGCATATAACTCCCGGGAACAAGGAGAGGGAGACCAGAAGGAGGAAGAGAAAAAGAAGAAGGGAGGTAGGACGGGGGAGCTGAGAAGACAGGAAGGGAACAGACTGGTCCACGAACGTGTGTGTTTGGGGAGGAGCACAGAGGCTCGGGCCGCCCCCCTCCACCCAGTCACGTGGCACCCTGCGGCTCGGGGGATGGCGACGCTGACAGCAAGCCCTGCCCTTTTTTTTTTTTTTTTTAATTTTTTAGAGAGAGAGCGAGCACAAGTGGGGGAGAGGCAGCACACGGAGGGAGAGAGAGAGGGAGAGAGAGGGAGAATCTTAAGCAGGCTCCACGATCAGCTCGGAGCCCAATGTGGGGCTCGATTCCACGGCCCTGGGATCATGATCTGAACTAAACTCAAGAGTCGGATGCTCAACCGACTGAGCCACTGAGGTGCGCCAAGCCCAGCTCTGTACGGAAGCCAGGCTCAGGGCTCTCCGGTTATGGAAAAGAGTCCTGAAGGGCCTTTCAGAGACAGGAAGGAACTCATTGCCCCCCTCATAATGTTCCACAAAGCTTCTGGTCAATTATATTACAATTAAAAAAAAATTCTGGAGCCTCTCCATTTGGCTGGACTGAAAGACACTGCCTTTCTGTCCTGCATCTGGCAGAGGGGCCGTCAGACGTCAGGGACAGTGGCCGCTCCCGGCGCCCCCTTCATGCCTGCTCTCAGCCTCCACGCAGGCCAATCACAGGGATGTAGCCTTGTTCCCATGAACAGCTGCTCTCTCTGCCCACCCCCTTCTTTCAAGCTGGCCGCCCGTTTCCCTGGCGCTACGACCCCGTGCCAGGCCTTGTGCAGGATGCTCTGTGGCCTCAAGGAGGAGTAAGACATGGCATCTGCCCTCAGGGAGAACATCCCGGGGCTGTGCTTGGGTCACTGTCAGCCCTGGCATCCAGCTCTCCCCAGAAGAGAACAATTTCCCTATACTTCCCAGAAAGCCGGAGCTTTTCCAAAAGGGACAAAGGCCATTGTGTCTAATGCACGGAGAACCATGTAGGGACTCTGAGGTTGAAGGTCACAAGAAGCACTTAAACAATACGGTACTGAAGTGAAGTCGATTCCCATCGGGGAGAATAGCTTTGAGTACTGAACCCATGGTCTTTAGAGAAACAGCTGATGCCATTTTCTGAGAAGCAAGTTCAAGTGGGCTTCAGGGGTTGGAACTCAGAGGGCAAAGAACCTCCCCTACTCAGTAATCAGTCTGCCGCCATTTCTGAATTCACAGAGGAACGGAAAATGCGTCTCCCAAAACACCAGGACCCTTCCCTTTTCACCTGTGATGTTTAAAGGTCCTTAAGTAGGTGGCGGGCCCAGCCTAATTTGCTTCTTGAAAGTTCTTGGACTTAAAATTACCACAACTTCACTATCACTTTATAGGTCTGGGATTGCAAGACGGAGCGATTTCCCCAAGTGTGGGTCACTGGGACTCCTTTCCAGTCAACCGGGGGACCTTGTCAGACAGGTAGATTCCTGGGCACCACTCCAAAGTACCAAAGCCCACTGTCTGGGCACTGGCCTGGAAGCGGCATTTCAACACGGTAAAGCTAAGGCCTCTGGTGATTTTTACGCAATCCAAGGCTCTTTATTTCCTCCTGGGCAATTTGGCCTTGTGATCCAGACTGGTTTCCAGGAGGTATAATGAATGCATGACTAATAAAAACACATTTTCTCACTCAATTGCTTTCCATAAAAATACAACAATGGGAACATTCACCAGATGGGCTTAATTAGTACTAATAATTAGTACTGATAATTTTAATTCAATTTAAAATGTTAGACAAAATTCTAAAGCTAGATATTGGGTAGTACATGAATATATTTTTTAGTGAGATGCTTCTGGTCAAAGGCCCACAGAAAGTGTAACTGTGCCAGACTGACATTACCAGATCAAAACCCTGTGTTATTTTAAAACTCCTTTACGCTGGGGCACCTGGGTGACTCAGTTGGTTAAGCATCTGAGTTTAGCTCCGGTCATGATCTCACTGTTTATGAGTTCAAGCCCTGCGTCGGGCTCTGTGCTGACAGCTAGGAGCCTGGAGCCTGTTTCAGATTCTGTGTCTCCCTCTCTTTCTGCCCCTCCCCCACTCACACTCTGTCTCACTTTCTCAAAAATAAATAAACATTAAAAAAAATTTTTTTTTAATTCCTTTACATGAATCCATTAAGCTTAAAGTTCCAGCTTGACCTCTGAGAACACTTTTCTTAAAAGCCTCGGCGTACAAAAAGGTGAAATCATTAATTGAAAAATAAGTATCTCTGGAGTGCCTGGTGCCTCAGTTAGTTGCGTGTGTCCGACTCTTGGTGTCAGCTCAGGTCATGATGGTGGGCTCGAACCCTGCATCAGGCTCTGCACTGATACTGCAGCGCCTGGCTGGCCTCCTCTCTCTCTCTGCTCCTCCCCTGGCTTGTGCTGGAGCACTTGAGCTCTCTCTCATTCTCTCTGTCTCTAGAAACAAACAAACAAAAAACCAAGTATCTTCCCACAAGAGTGTCAAGATTTTAAAACAGAAATACAATGTTTTCCCGTGGTAGGAAGGAGGAAGTGACCACATCACATCTTTCCTGTATGAGCACAGTTCTTACAGGGGGGCCTGAGGGCACCTGAAGGAGGGAGGGGTCCAGCCAGCAGGGCCTAGAGAGAAGCCACCAGGGAAGGGAGGGGACGGCAGCTCCTCCAGAATCCTCCCCACGCCTGCCTCCCTGCTCTTTCCTCCACTGCCGTTTGGGGAACCGGTCTGGTGAAGCCAGTGTAGTTTTCACGGATAGGGGCTCAGTGAGACAGCTACTCGCCTCTCAGAGTGTTCCTATTTATCATAGAGTGTCGTGCAGATTTCATTCTGGGCATCAGTTAATTATCCATTTATGATATTAAAAGCTATACAGGATGCCACGGAGCTCTCACCAACATTAATAACATTCTTCCTATTAACTCTGGTGAGGTTTTTATAATACAACAGGGAGGTGATACAGGGTCCACGGAAATTTTGCTATCAAAGTCACCTACAAAAAGAAATTCGGATATTACTGCTTTAAACATTGCTAGAAAAACAGTCTGGACATGCATAAACCACAGTGGGTGTGGGAGAACTGATTTTCCCCAAATCTTAAAACAAAAACAGTGATTTAAATAAAAAGTGAGGGGCACCTGCGTGGCTCAGTCAGTTAAGCGTCCGATTTGTGACTTCCGCTCAGGTCATGATCTCACAGTTCGTGAGTTGGAGCCCCGCATCGGGCTCTGCTCTGACAGTGTGGAGTGTGCTTGGCATTTCACCTCTCTCTCTCTCTCTCTGCCCCTCCCTCCCTTGCACATGCGCTCACCTTCTCGCTCTCAAAATAAATAAAAATAAACTTAAAAAAAAAGTAGCTTAAAAATAAATAAATAAAGCCTGACATCTGGAAATGTCAATCAACTGAAAAATAAGCAAAGCGTGATATATACACAACAGAATATTATTCAGCCACAAAAAGAAGTGAAATACTATTGCATGCTTCAATATGAATGAACCTCGAAAACACAATGAAAACACATGAAAAAGCTGGACACCCAGAGCCACAGATTGTAGGATTCCATTCATATGAAATGTCTAGAGTAGGCAAGTCCATAGAGAGAAGAAGAGTTGGGACTGACTGCCAATAACACATAAGGGTTTCTTTTGGGGATGATAGAAGTGTTCTGGAATTAGACAGTGGTGAGAGTTGTACAACATAGTAAATATACTACAAGTCACTAAATTGTACATTTTTTAAAAGTTTATTTATTTTGAGAGAAAAAGAGAGCACGAGCAAGGTAGAGGCAGAGAGAGGGAACAGAGAGAATCCCAAGTAGGATCTGCACTGTTAGTGTGGAGCCCGACATGGGGCTCAAATTCATGAACCGTGAGATCATGACCTGAGCTGAAACCAAGAGTCAGATGCCTAATGGACTGAGCCACCCAGGTGCACAAAATTATACACTTCTAAGTGGTAACTTTTAGGTGAGTCATATCTCCATTAAAAATACATTATAAGGGGTGCACGGGTGGCTCAGTCAGTTGAGCATCCAACTCTTGATTTCAGCTCAGGTCATGATCGCAGAGTCATGGGATGGAGCCTCATGTAGGGCTCTGCACAGAGTATGGAACCTGCTTAGGATTCTCCTCTCTCTCTCCCTCTGCCTCTCTCCTACTAGCACTCTCTCTTAAAAAAAAAAAAAAAGGCAGGAACAGCTGCAGATCATGAGGAGATCTGGCCTGCACCCCAGACCGGGGGAATCATACTGCCAGAGGAGGGCCTGGGAATATGCATTTCTAAGCTCCCCAGAGAGGTCATGAGACAGTCTAAGAGCTGCTAAACCGTATGTATCTTCCTACCACTTGCATTCTCAGTCTGCAACGGAAATACTCTCCTATGCCCTCTCCGTTGTAAGGTAGTCTTTCACTCCAGTGTGTCTGTGTGCTCCGTCTCAAAGCACCTCTAAAACCTGATGGAGGAGGTATCAGCACACAGCTAGTTGCCTCTGTCCCTTGAACCCAGGGATAAATGCTCCAAGTGTTGTTTCCCTACACAGCCTTCAATGTCAAGGCTCATTTTCACGCTAAAGGAGGCTTCAAGACCAAAAGCATAATCTGAATCCTTTTAAGACTTTCTGCTGGTAAGACTCCTCAGTTACTGACAATAACATTTTCTTTTAACAGTTTGGTCAGTATTTGCCTGACCTACACCTGTCAGTGTGTCTGACAAATGAAGCCAAATGTTCGTGGCTAGAACAGCCTGACACTGCAGGATGGACCACACTTTGTGATGCTCCTGAGGCCAGAGGCAGCTAAAGATTTTTGTTCTTCTCACTTTCATAAGCCCGAGTTTCACACGTGCAGAACATTCTTATGTACAGAGACGTATCTGGCCACCTTAGTAGAATGGAAACACATTTTCACTTGACAGGATTTGCAAACCATGCTTTTTCCGTCACTCACTTGCAATGCAGAAATACTTCCATATGTTGCCTTTAGGTAGTGCATTTTGTCGAGGGCAAAAAGAGAAAAAGTACAATGAGGTGGCCATCTTGCATATGAGCACTAAGCTACAGCGTATATGTAAGATTTTAGTGCGGTCAGCCCACCCGAGTAAATGCTTGAGAACTACCGGTGTCACCTCTCTGGAAAAAGTTCCTATGAGTTTGCCACAAACCATCAAAACATGAGTTATAAAAGCTATGAACTATGCTCACACTGCCAAAATACGATTTAAGAATCTGAATTCTGGTAAATATATTTTCTTGTAAGTAAAAAAGTACAGGGGTGCCTGAGTGACGCAGTTGGTAGAGCATGTGACTTAATCTGGGGGTTGTGAGTTCGAACCCCATGTTGGGTATAGAGAATACTAAAAATAAATAATAAACCTGCACTGCAGTGGTATTATGCTCATTAAAACNCTGAGCTGACAGTCAGCACAGAGCCCGACGCGGGGCTCGAACCCACGAACCGCGAGATCATGACCTAAGCGAAAGTCGGATTATATTTGAGAGAGAGAGAGAGACAGACAGATTGTGAGCGGAGGAGGGGCAGAGAGAGATGGAGACACAGAATCCCAAGCAGGCTCCAGGCTCTTGAGCTGTCAGCACAGAGCCCAAGGTGGGGCTCAAACTCACCAACACGAGATCATGCAAGACTTGAGCCAAAGTCGGACGCTTAACCGACCGAGCCACCCAGGTGTCCTTCAACTCCCAAATATTTAAACTTGCTCTTCTTTCTCTCTGTTCTGGACTACGCCAGAAACCTCTTCTTACTTCGAACCTCTACAGAAGTCAATGCCAATGTGCCTACCTTGTTTCTGATGAGGAAATAGAGGCTCAGTTAGGTTGGGTCACTTGTTCAAGTTCATACAACAACTCGTAAGTGACAAAGCCAGGAACGAGTCTAGGTTTTGAACCCAAATCTGGTGCTTCTTATGCAATATCACTGTGGCTTCATATTATCTCATTCAGTTTAGAAACAGACCCTAGCTCATTATTTTCAGTGTCTGTCTCATTCAGCTCTTCAAAATCGGCAGCTGTTTTATACTTCTTTCCCACCATGCTGAATTTCATCAGCACTTGCTAACTGAGTGAGCTGGGAGGGAGACTGCATGTTTTTGTGGGTCTCTTTTTATGGTCTGTGATGATATACTTCTATATTTGGAGAATCTATCCTAAGAAATGATCCTAAATGTGGAAAAATATATGCATGAATGTTTATAGGTATTATTTATAATACTGAAAAATTAAAAATAACTCAAATGTCAAGCAATATAATAAAGGTAACATAAACTATAATATTGTTATTTGGTGGAATATCATAGAGGACGTTAGATTATGTTTAAGCCTATAATTCTGTAAGGGCAGAAAGGAGAATAGTGGTTGCCTACTAGGTCAAGAGTGCGTAGGGCAAGAAAAAGAGGAGTGACTGCTAATGGGCATGGGGTTTCTTCTTTTTTTAATTTTTAACGTTTTTATTTATTTTTGAGAGACAGAGAGAGACAGAGAACGAGCAGGGGAGGGGAAGAGAGACAGGGAGACACAGAATCCGAAGCAGGTTCCAGGCTCTGAGCTGTCAGCACAGAGCCCGACGTGGGGCTCAAACCCATGAACCATGAGATCATGACCTGAGCTGAAATCGACACTTAACCAACTGAGCTACCCAGGCACTGGGGTTTCTTTATAAAGTGATGAAAATGTCCTAAAATTGATTGTGATGGTAGTTGCACAACTTTATAAATATGCTAAAAAACATTAAACTATACCCTTTAAAACGGGTGAACTGTACTGTATGTGAAATAAATCTCAATAAAGCACTTATTCAAAAAAAAAAATTAAAACAAACTGGAAAAAACCCCAAAGACTATTATTAACTGGAAAAAATACTAGAAACAAGATCCAAAAGCTTGTGTTCAATATGAATAAAACAATATTAAAAAAAAAAAAAGAGGAGGAGGAATCTATTACTATTCCAAATTGTGTAAGAGGGGCGCCTGGGTGGCTCAGAGGGTTAAGCGGTCAACTCTTGATTTCAGCTCAGGTCACGATCTCACGTTTGTGGGTTCAAGCCCCGTGATGGTCTCTGTACTGACAGCACAGGGCCTGCTTGGGATTCTCTCCCTCCTTCCCTCCCTCCCTCCTTCTCTCTCTCTCTCTCAAAATAAATAAACTTAAAAAAATTCCAAAATTGTGGAGGAAAATGACTGTAAGTAAATGTAACAAATGATTAACATTTGTTGCTGGGTAAGAAACTTGGGGTGATTCTTTTCCATTCTCTGTACTTACCTATATTTTTTTCTTTTTCTTTTTTTAATTTTTTTAAACGTTTATTTATTTCTGAGAGAGAGAGAGAGAGAGAACATGAGCAGGGGAGGGGCAGAGAGAGAGGCAGACACAGAATCCAAAGCAGGCTCCAGGCTCTGAGCTTTCAGCACAGAGCCTGTCTTGTGAACTACGAGACCATGCCCTGAGCTGAAATCGGACGCTCAACCGACTGAGCCACCCAGTCGTCCCTGTACTTATCTATATTTCAACAGCAAAAAACCAGATTTCCAAGTTTTCTATAATAAGCACACATTATTATTAACGTTACAAATAATGGGGAACATGTAAGCCCTATTGTCTATGGGTGTCTGAGCCTGCCCTGTGGCGCCCCCAACAGGCCCCTGGTTGCCTCCTGGCCACAAGTGTGGCTGGGCACTGGGCTCGCCCGAAGCCATCAGTCCAGTGCTTGTTTTGTTACAGCACAGCTACCTCCTAAATGGAAGGGTGAGTAACACTGCTCTCATTACCGCCTTTCCCTAGGTGACCAGCTAGACCTGTACTCTGGCCGGTCACTTCCCAGTACAGATGTTTCACTGGGTCCAAAGAGAGATTATATGGAACATATGGTTAACAGGAAATAATTCTTTCTTCCAACTAATAGTTGTGTCCACTTTGCAAAGGAAACTGAGAGTGAAGCCTGGGAGAAATATAAAATGAAGAGATTGATTTGCCCTCTGAGAGTTTTCATTCTTGTACAGGAAGGACGATGCACATGACAAGACTGTATTAGGCGCTTGAAAGTTGCTAAGGGAGTAGATCTTAAATGTTCTCACTGCAAACACATGCAAGTTAACTGTATGAGGTGACAGATGCATTAACTAACCTTCACAATGTATACGTATATCATATCATCATGTTGTATGTCAATTATATCTCAATGAAGCTGGGGGGAAGATGCACAAGAGTGTCTCCAAATACAAGATATAATATAACAAGCATGGGGGCGCCTGGGTGGCTCAGTTGGTTAAGTGACCAACTTTGGCTCAGGTCACGATCTCACGGTTTGTGGGTTCGAGCCCTGCATTGGGCTCTGTGCTGACAGCTAGCTCAGAGCCTGGAGCCTGCTTCAGATTCTGTGTCTCCCTTTCTCTCTGAACCTCCCCTGCTCACGCTCTCTCTCTCTCTCTCAGAAATAAATAAAAAAAATTTTTTTTAATTAAAAAAAATAAGTTCTATACAGGCACTAGAAGTCTTAAGTGCTCATGAATTTGAAAGAGAACAGAATCTCACAAGACCGGTTTACTGAAGTAAGTAAGCACAGCCAGGTTCAAAAGACAACCTAACCCCCAACCCACTCTGACCCTCCACCAAGATCTCCCAGGAGGACAATGAAAACTTTAGGACCAAAATACCAGACACACAAGAAGATCCAGGAAAATACTGAAAAATGAAAAAGAATGTGTGTGGGGAGGTGGGGTCTAGGGACTACGACCATATATTAAAACATACTCTAAAGCCTCTGTAATTAAAACAGTGTGGTACTGAATAAGACTAGATAAATACACTGGTGAGACAAAACAGAAAGCCTAGATCCAACTCCACATACAACTTCTGGGTGGCTCAGCCAGTTAAGCATCCGACTTCGCTCACGTCATGATCTCATGGTTCGTGGNAAATAAATAAATAAATAAATAAATAAACATTAAAAAATTAAAAAAAAAAGAACTTTATCTATGACAAAGGTGGCATCTTAAATTGCTAGAGTGAAGATGTACTTTTTAAATAAATGATGCTGGAATAACCAAACAGCCCAAAGATGTTCACTTAAGATCACCTCGCAAATCTGATATGCCTGGGGAACCTGGCTGGCTCAGTCAGTAGAGCATATGATTCCTGGTCTCAGAGTTGTGAGTTCAAGCCCCACGTTGGTCTTGAAGACTATTTAAATTGTTTTTTCTTTTATAGTTTATTGTCAAGTTGGTTTCCATATAACACCCAGTGCTCATCCCAACAAGTGCCCTCCTCCATGCCCATCACCCCCCTTCCCTCTACCCCACCCCCATTAGCCCTCAGTTTGTTCTCAGTATTCAAGAGTCTCTCATGGTTTGCCTCCCTCCCTCTCCCCAACTATTTTTCTTCTTCCCCTCCCCCATGGTCTCTGTTAAGTTTCCCCTGTTCCACACATGAGTGAAAACATATGGTATCTGTCCTTCTCTTCTTGACTTATTTCACTTAGCCTAACACCTTCGAGTTCCATCCACGTTGCTACAAATGGCCAGATTTCATTCTTCTCATTGCCAAGTAGTATTCCATTGTATAGATAAACCACATCTTCTTGATCCATTTGTCACTTGATGGACACTTAGGCTCTTTCCACATTTTGGCTGTTGTTGAGAGTGCTGCCGTGAACATTGGGGTACATGTGTCCCTATGCATCAGCGCTCCTGTATCCCTTGGGTAAATTCCTAGCAGTGCTATTGCTGGGTCCTAGGGGAGTTCTCTTGTTAATTTTTTGAGGAACCTCCACACTGTTTTCCAGAGCGGCTGCACCAGTTTACATTCCCACCAACAGTGTAGGAGGGTGCCCATTTCTCCACATCCTCGCCAGCATCTAGAGTTCTCTGATTTGTTCATTTTAGCCACTCTGACTGGCATGAGGTGGTATCTCAGTGTGGTTTTGAGCTGTGTTTCCCTGATGATGAGGGATGCTGAGCATCATTTCATGTGTCTGTTGGCCATCTGGATGTCCTCTTTGGAGAAGTGTGTCTTCATGTCTGCATGAAGACTATTTAAAAAGAGAAAATGCGATGTGCCTGCAGCAGTAGTGAACAGAGGATAACCCACATCTTTCTCAGAGCCAGAAAACCAGCTGCAGGCAAGAACTGCTTTCACATGACGGGTTGCAGCCTTGAGGGGTTAACATCAGTCCCTGAAGGATCTGGCCAGTGCCGCCATAACCCCAGAGGGGCTCCAACTGCCTTAAGAACCCTGTGATTTCGGTGGAGTTTCAAAAATCTAACTCTTTTTCTAGGACAGCCCTAGAGCTTACAATACGTTGTGCAGCACACATACTCTACACACAGATAACATACATAAGCCCACTCCCTCCCACCCTTTCCAGACACAGTACTGTTATCCTTGTTTTGTAGTTGAAAAGGTCAAGGTTCAGAGACTTGCTCGAATCATGAGTATTTAAGAAACAGGATACGGAATTTGTAACTGTCCCCTCCAAATTCTGTAGGTTGGCCCTCGAACCTCCTTATCCGCTCTCTCAGCACCTTGAACGAGAACCTTGGATTGAGACCTCTCACAACCTGATGCAAGAATCTGCTAATTGGTGATGCCAGGACCCCTTGGGGACAGTAACCTCAGAGTCTGACCCACAGGGGTCAGGACCTTTAGGGAGCCTGATTTTCTTCTAAGGGCAACAAGCAGGAAATAGCTTTCATTCATAACCTTTGGGAAGGTCAGGGTAAAGAAATTAGCATTGCTACATCCGGTGATCTGTCAGGCATTGATTTAAGCACTTCACAAACATAATGACAGAAATAATGCATCGCTCAAGACAAATGAAACCATACGTCCACACATGTTCTTCTACACTAACGTTCACCGTGGCATTATTCATAATGGCCATAAAGTGGAAATAGTCCAAATGCTATCGACTGATGGAAGAGATAACCCAAATGTGGTATGTCCATACCATGAAATATTCCTCTGCCCTAAAAGCAACGAAGTCCTGATACCTGTTACAATGTGAACCTTGGGAACATTACGCTAAATGAAAAGAAGCCAGTCACAAAAGCCCATATATTGTAGGAGTCCATTTATTTGAAATGTCTATAACAGGGAAAGTTATAGAGACAGAAAATAGGTAAGTGATTGCTAAGAGGTATGGGTTTCTTCTTCCCTTTGATGAAAATATTCTAAACCGTTGTGGTGGTGGTTGCACAACTTTGTGAATACACTGAAAACCATGAAACTATATGTTTTAAATGGATGAATTTTTATGGTAAGTGAATTCTACTTTAATAAAGCTATTACCAAAAAAAAAAAAAAAAGGAAGGAAGCGTGTGTGGGGGGGGAAGAGGATGAGTCTAAGCACTAGCATTATGTACCAATAAAGATACATGGTTTTTTATTTTTGATAATATTTTTTTTAAGTTTTTTTAAACATTTATTCATTTTTGAGAGAGATGCAGAGTGCAAGTGGGGGAGGGGCAGAGAGAGAGGGACGCACAGAATCTGAAGCAGGCTCCAGTCTCTGAGCTGTCAGCACAGAACCTGATGCGGGGCTCAAACTCACAAACCACCAGTTCATGACCTGAGCCGAGACCTGACGCTTAACCGACTGAGCCACCCAGGCGCCCCTAGATTTTAAGAGATCTGTCTAGCCCCAAAGCCTTTGCTCTAGAATGCCATTACTTCCTTCACAAGCAGTATCTCTGGCAAAGTCCTTAGCAAATGAATCCCTGAAACTAGGATACTTATGAATACAGTGGTAAAACAAATAAACACGAAATGGTTAAAGAAACATGACACAAGTAGATATGGCAGACGCTATGCGAGCTTGCCTACCTCACAAGCAGATGCCTTTCTACAAACTGCCCCATCCTTCACTCAAAGGGTCCCAGGGTCACTGGCAGCCATGTTTGAATGAGGATCCCACCCCCACCCCCAGGTGATTGGCTCTAGAGGAGGCCTGACTCAAGTCGGGCCAATCAGATTCCATCCTAGGGAGTGGCGTCAGTCTGTGTCTCGGAATACAGAAATGAGGGCTGTGAGGTGGCCATTTTCCACCCTGTGGAGTAAGAAGCAGAGAGCTGGGCTGTTGGGGGAAATGATGGAAGTGCAAAGACAGCTTGGCAACCCCTGGATCCAGTCCCCTCTTGGGGCTAGGCCACATTTCTGCCCATGGGCCCCAGAAGACATCTTCATACCTTTGTTTAAGCAACCGAAAGAATCCCCATAAACACACAGTGTCATGTTCAATCTGTGTTCCTCTGCTACGTTCAACTGCTTTCCCAAAGCGAAAAAGTAAAGGTACTGTATGTGTGAGTTTTAAACATGAATCTGCATCCATATGGGTGAAGCTGGGCAAGCTTCAGCTACTAAGGAAGCTAAAAGTCCCCACTAGGTTTGCCTCCAGACTGGCCCAGGAGGTCGGTCTCTCTGATCTTCCCTGTTACACCACTGAGGGTCACAAGAGCGGCTCTCAAGAAGTTCCTTTCTCTCCCTGAGGAGACTCTTCATGACACTGGAGGTGCCAGAAACCTCTTCGTAAAGCTATCATAAGACCTAACCTTTCCAAGGACCTGCAGAGCAGATTATAAGTCTTATTACAGGGAACATTCTCCTTCCTCTCTTGCCAATAAAACCCTGCTGAAAAAAACCTCTAGCTTTTTATTGGAATGGACTAATGAGGGGTTACTGTGGGTAAATGAACAAATAAAAGGCATGCACGCCTTCTTCAGTTCTTATTTTAGATCTGTAATATATATACAAGAAAGCAGATAACACATCTCTCTCTCTCTCTCTCACACACACACACACACACACACACACACACACACACACACAGTGGCAGGGGTACATTTGAATGAAAAACATTTACAAGAGTTTGCGTAGCCCAGACAACAGAAGGAAGAGCTGAGTTGACAGGGGGGAAGGGATGGACAAATCCTTTTCCCATCCCTCTGTCTATTTATGGGAGTCATTTCCCTTCAGGAAATGCTGAGCCCCTTCTCCCAGGACCCTGTTGGGAATGACGCCTGCACTGGCTGACCCAGCCTTCCACATCCTTCTCCTGGCCTCAGCAATTCTACCCGTGACCCAGTCAGTACTGGGAACCCAGCCTGTAAATGACAGTGCTCTTAGGAGGCCCCCAGCCTAGTGAGGAAATTCAAAGAAAAATAGGGGGGAGGGGTTATACAACGAAGCCAGAAAGGCCCCTGGCGTGGAGAAGCTCCTAAATATGAACACAGAAAGGGGATGGATTGGAGGAAGAAGTTGGGACTAGAAATGATGACATTGTGGCCCAAGAGTTTTGTGGCTCACTAGCTTGGGTCACCCCGCTGGGTGGTGGCTGGGGCAGAAGCAGGCCCAGGGTTTTTGTCGCTCTACCCAGGGCTCACTCACCAGCTCCACACTCCTTTCCTTTCCCCAGATGACTCCCGTTTCTATGGAAAGAAGAACCTGGGTCTACTAGTTGCGTTTTCTTGATGAAGGTGGTTCTCTCTACTCAGTCTTCTCTTTTCGGTCAGCTGAGGCGTCCCCTCTTCAGAAACACAGATAGATTGGGGCGCCTGGGTGGCTTAGTCGGTTAAGCGTCCGACTTTCGCTTAGGTCATGATCTCGCGATTCGTGGGTTCGAGCCCCGCGTCGGGCTCTGTGCTGACTGCCAGCTCAGAGCCTGGAGCCTGTTTCCGATTCTGTGTCTCCCTCTCTCTCTGACCCTCCCCTGCTCATGCTGTCTCTCTCTCTCCCTCTCCCAGAAATAAATAAAACATTTAAAAAAAAAAAAGAAACAGATTTCTGAGAATAGTGGGGTTTTGGTGGTGGGTTTTTTTTTTCCCCACTTTGTTTAAGAAGTGAGAAATATATTTTTTAATATGTTTTTTTTTTTATTCTGAGAGAGAGAGAGACAGTGTGAGCAGGGGAGGGTCAGAGAGAGAGGGAGACACAGAATCGGAAACAGGCTCCAGGCTCTGAGCTAGCTGTCAGCACAGAGCCCAACGCGGGGCTCAAACCCACGAACCGTGAGATCATGACCAGAGCTGAAGTTGGCCGCTTAACCAACTGAGCCACACAGGCACCCCAGAAGTGAGAAATGTTTTTGATCTTAAGATGTTGAGGGGTTTTTAAGAAGCGACAAAAAACAAAAGCATTTGCCCCACAGACGCAAGGTAACATTAACCNCTCTTTCTTTCTTTCGAGAGACAGAGAGAGAGAAAGAATCCCAAGCAGCGATGCGGGGCTTTATCTCAGGAACCATGAGATCATGACCTGAGTCGAAATCAAGAGTCGGACGCTTAAACTGAATGAGCCACTCAGGTGTCCCTGCTTTTTCTTCTTTTATAAAAAGATAAATGAATAAATACAGTGTTCAGAGCTCCCCTGCCCTATACCAGGGAGGGAAAAGAGACTCCATGTTAGCAGGTTAAAGGAAATGAACTGGAGACTGAAGGTAAGATAGAAGTTGAGATAGAGAATCAGAAAGAAAGACAGAGACTGAGAACTGAAGAGACGGGGAAAGAATGGTACTGAAACACAGAGAGGAGAGACCCAGCAAGAACCCACCCAGACACAGACAGAGGGCGGCTCCGATAGGTGACACCCAGACGCCTCTCCACTGGATGTGGCATCCTGGTGATCAGCTGTTTTTGCAGCTGAAGTGTACGTAAAGGAAATACATTGCCCAGGAGTTTATCATGGGCGAGGGGACAGCTAGACTACCCTGTCGGCAAATACTCCTGCGCTTCAGCGAATTGGGACTTCCCCGTCCCCACACTTCTGTTCATATTCTTTCCCTCAGCTGTCACCCTCCCTTTTCTTTGCTATGATATTCCACCAAGCCCTCAAAATCTAGTTTGAAAGTTCCATAAAACCTACTGTGACTACCCCAAACTGAAGTTCTTTCCCACTCTTCTGAATTTCTACAGCAGTTATTAACTTACCTACATTTGGTCATCTAACTAAGTGTGCATCTACCATTATTTAATACATTTTACTCAAGATCCACATGTTTGCTACTTCCAACTGCAGTAATGAATGAATGGCTAACATTTATTGAGCATTTACTGGGGCGCCTGGGTGGCTCAGTTGGTTGAGCGTCCGACTTCGGCTCAGGTCACGATCTCACAGTTTGTGGGTTTGAGCCCTGCGTTGAGCTCTGTGCTGACAGCTAGCTCAGAGCCTGGAGCCTGTTTCCAATTCTGTGTCTCCCTCTCTCTCTGACCCTCCCCTGCTCACACTGTCTCTAAATCTCTCTCATAAATTAAAAAAAATTTTTTTTAAGTTTTTTTTTTTTAATAAAATATTGAGCATCTACTATTCTCCAGGCAAGATTCTACGTGGATCGTTTCATTGAATCCTCACATGAACCCTACTATTGCCTCCCCTGTACAGATATGGAAACTGAGGCCTGGAGGGAATAACTTTTTCCCAAGGCTACATGCATGCTGAATGAATCCAGCTTGTCAGATTCAAAAGTCCAGTGCCTAACACCCAAATAGATGCCTGGCAGGGGTGGGGGGGACAGGGTACAGACCTTCCCCTCCTGGATACAGAGTAGATACTTGGTAAATTGTTGTGATTGGATTTTATTCCAAGTACCCGGGACCTACGCTCTCTCCTACGTCCCCTCCATCCCCTTCCTGCCCTCCATGAACACCCTGGCACCAAGGCACTGTCTGGCCCTCCCATCCGCTTCCGGAAGCAGCCCTCAGGCTGCCATTTTGTGA
The DNA here is from genome assembly GCF_008692635.1 of Crocuta crocuta. Classification (NCBI taxonomy): domain Eukaryota; kingdom Metazoa; phylum Chordata; class Mammalia; order Carnivora; family Hyaenidae; genus Crocuta; species Crocuta crocuta. The sequence continues at coordinate 1,455,927 of NW_027532820.1, read as the reverse complement.
CTTGTTTTCCCTGTGAATGCTCTCCTGTTCATTTTAACCTGACCTCATCTAACAGTAATACTGAGGAGAGGCAGGGCCCTGCCCAGTCTGTCCCGGCCGCTGAGCATCTGGAGAGCCCCGGTCCTGTGTCCCCCGGGCCGGCCGCTCACACCACACCATGAAGCAGCCACTTGAAGGGATGCACCTGAAAGGCACATCTTCTTTGCTTCCTGACACCCACCTCTGGCTCCAGCTGTGCTGCCCCAACTCCTCACTTTCCCACCTCCTCTCTCTCTCTCTAATTCCTACCCTCTTCTTTCTTTCCTCCCCCTCAGACCCTTTCCCACCCTCTTTTGCTGGCTTCTGTTCTCTTTCTTTCCATGAGCAGAGAGTTTCCAGCTTGGCTCCTGGCCAGCACATTTGGACAAAAGGCAGCAATCTTAGAGGAAGACGTCATCTCGCATCCCCTTTCCTGAGCCCAGAGAGGGAGAAGGGGGCCCAGGCCTCTCTGCCACAGCTCCCTGTTCTGGGAAAGGCCTTGAGAGATGGGGTTAAAAGCAAAGAGTTTGCAAACAGACCGAGGTTCAAATTCCAATTCTGCCACTTGAGGCTGTGGGACCTGGGATAAGTTACTTTTCAAAGACTTAGTCCTCTCCTCTGTAAAACTGTGATAATTGTAAGGATTGAATGAGAATGCACCCATAAAGCTTTCAGCACAGCCCATGTCCTATAAAAAGTGCTCAACACGTATCTTCTGTAATAAAGCGAGCTTAACTTTGCCAAATAATACAAATAGGAGTCATAATACAGAAGCTTGTATGGATGATAATAATACCACCTCCTCAACTCATCTGCGGGGCTACACGGGGCTACTTGACCCAGCCTCAGAGGTCTGCAAGTGTGGTAAAGCCGCAAAATACACCCAAGCATGGAATTGCTGTTACAGGGTAATCTGTGTCAGTTGGTTTTGACATTGGAAGGGGAGCTGACCCCTTTTCCTTTTCAGTAGGAACCAGGACGTGCTCAAGCTCAGCTTCAGAGCTGGATTTGTAAGTAGGCGGAGCCCACTGTGATCAGCATCCCGACTCCCTTCCCCCTCTGTGTTCTGGCTCCCTGAACCCAGGGACCCTGGCTCTGTTTGTTTACTATCTGTGCCTGGTGTTTGGTACTTGCAAGTTGTGCAATGCCTGGGAACATGCTCATTTTTATTTAGCTAGGTTTTGAGATATGGGAAATGGTCTTTCCCCTATGACTTTATTTAGTTCATTTGGGCCAGCATGGATAGGATTTGAATCAGTAAGATGAATCAAAGAGCCGAGTACAGTAGGCTGCGTGAGGTGCTGGGTGGTGGTGGGGGAGGGGGATGTTGGGAAATACACAAGCATATGGGACAGTCCCTGCCTCTTAAAGAGGAATAACAGCTGTAAACCCAATTGGCCAAACGGCAATAAAAGATTGCAGTTGTTCACGACAAAAAGACAAGATCAGTCCGGGGGATGCCTGACATACCGTTCAAGAATCACAACATGAAGTTGGTTTCAGGCCTAAATTTGAACTATGGTGGTGGATGTTACCAAACAAATACAAAGTGGAGGAATGCGGAGGTGGGCGATGGAAGTCAGAAGAGCCACAGACTTCCTGGAAGAAGAGGTCGGATGTGGTGGCCCTTATGACCACACTGGGTTCCGATAGCTGGGAAAGGAGAGAGTTGCAGGTGAGGCAAGAGCAAGAAGGTGCACTCCGGCCTGGGACACAGGGACAGCTCAGGCATGTGCTGGGAGCCGGGAGCAGACGGGATGGTTGGTGGTTTACACTTGGGATGTCCTGAAAGGAAGGAGGAGGAGTTACGACTTGCTGGGAAAATAAAGAGGATACGTAATGAATATATGCTCTCTTTTGGACCCAAGGGAGACACAGAATCTGAAGCAGGCTCCAGGCTCTGAGCTGTCAGCACAGAGCCCGACACGGGGCTTGAGAACTCACAAACCGTGAGATCAGGATCTGAGCTAAAGTCAGATGTTTAACCAACGGAGTCACCCAGGAGCCCCACTGACTCAGTTTATTTTTATGTTTCCTTATCTGGGCCTTCTGACTAGACAGTGGTAGGACATAGGCATTGGGCTTCTTTTTATTCCTCTGCAGAGCCTAACCCACACTAGGCTACTATGGGTGAGGTACAAATGCTTGTTGAATAAGAAAAAGAGGGACGCCTGGGTGGCTCAGCCGGTTAAGCGTCTGACTTTGGCTCAGGTCATGATCTCACGGTTAGGTTTGTGGGTTCGAGTCCCGCATTGGGCTCTGTGCTGACAGCTCAGAGCCTGGAGCCTGCTTCAGAGTCTGTGTCTCCCTCTCTCTCTGACCCTCCCCTGCTCACACTGTCTCTCTCTCAGAAATAAAAAAAAAAAATTAAAAAAGAAAAAGTATCAGTGAAGATTTCCTTTTCTAAAGAGAATTAGAATAACCAAAAGCTTATGGTGTCTCAGGTGGGGAGGCAATATGCAGAGGACTGGACAAAGGTGTGGCTGGGACACCAGCCAATCAGAATTGGCCTCATGGTTAACCCTGTAATGGCTGGATCTGGGGCGGTTGGGGTTCCCAGGAATGCGGGACCCTGGGAGCTCTGGGCAGGGACTGCCTACTAAGCAGTTCAGAAGCATTAGGCATTCTCACAAGTGGACAGATGTATCAGTGCACGTCAGTTCTACATCAATCTTGACCTGGGTCAGGGGTGTCACGTAATTAGGGAGCTAAAGAACAGTGAACTGGCTACTGGCTGCTTCATTAGGGTAAGGTCTCAGCAGAGGGTTAGGGAAGGAGGCCAGATTTCAGGGACTTGGGGCGTGGCTGGTGGACCTGCCCCAGGGGCTCTTCCAGCCGCCCAGTCTCCCTGTCCTGAGACCCCTTCCTTCTCTTTTCCTCCAGGAGGTTGGCAGCTTGAACCTGGAAGCGGAACGAAAAGCTGCGTCTCCCTCCGCTCTGCCCCAGGCCCGGGATCTGGGCCGCCCCAGGCTCAGGGGGAAGGAGAGCCTCTCGTGGCCATCCCTCGGCACGCACGGCTGGGATCTCCAAGTCTCCATGTTTAGGGAGGCATCAGGGGGTTAATTTTCCCTGACGTTTTTCCACCCCATTAGATGCACCAATTTAGCTGAAGGGTAAACAGAGAGCACTGGTCCCTTTTTGATGTCCTGGGAGCCTGTGTGTGTTTGTTGTGTTTGCTGCCTGTCACCAACACAGATGGTGAAATGGACCAGATGTAAAGGATGACAGCGGCCACAAGACGCGGGGGTTGGATGACCACACACTTCATTCCACATCTGAACCACTCTCACCCACAAGTCAGAGTCTTAAGGAGAGGGCCCCCTGTGCCCCCAGAGAGCTGGAGACATATCCTGGCAGAGAAGCCCAGAGCCCCGGCAGGCTGCTTGGAGAAGTTCCTCTGTGTCTCCCCAGTCTCCACCCAGAGCAAGTCTGTGGCTGAGAAGCTGGCCTGCTCCAGCCGGCAGGTTCTAAATCTCAGCCCCCTCCTCCCCCGTCAGCCCTGCCCAGTGATCCTGTCAGTGCTCTGAGGCTTCTCCCCCAAATCACATCTCCCCCCGCCATGCAAGGTTAGTTTGAATCCCGATTTGCTGATCCCATACAAATGCCTTTGCCTGGTCATCCAGGGAGGTTGAGCCTGTAATTCGTAGGGACATAGAAGCACAGATAAAATTACAGAAGTGCTCTGCTTTTTTTTTTTTATATTTTTAATTATTTCTGAGAGAGAGAGACACAGTGTGAACAGGGGAGGATCAGAGAGAGAGGGAGACACAGAATCTGAAACAGGCTCCAGGCTCTGAGCTAGCTGACAGCAGAGAGCCCGACGCGGGGCTCGAACCCACGAACAGTGAGATCATGACCTGAGCCGAAGTCGGAGGCTTAACCGACTGAGCCACCCAGGTGCCCCAGAAGTGCTCTGCTTTTATGGTTCCAATTTGCTGAGTAAAGGCAGTCAGTGATTTTTTTTTTTTCCATGGTGAGCTGGGGGTAGGAAGGGACAGGAGTATCTGTCTCCTCTGACTCCTTTAGTGGGAATGAGAAGTTCACATGCAGCACCAGGTTATCCACCTGACCCGTCCTCCTTCCCTGGGCTTCGGGCTCTACTCCAGGGGGCTAAGAAAGGCAGGAGGGCAGAGGGATGGTACAAACACATGTCTGCTATGTCAATGCCCCTGGACCAGCAGGGAGAATGGACAGATAATGGCTAACTCTCACCCTTTCCCAGGATGCCTGCAAGTGGCAGTTTCCAGGTATAGTCCCTGGGTAGGCCCGTTGTAGATCAATTAACAACTTATCCTTTTTTTTAAAGTTTATTTATTTATTCTGAGAGAGAGAGAGAGAGAGAGGCAGAGAAAGAGGGAGAGAGGGAGAATCTCAAGCATGATCCGTGCTGTCAGCACAGAGCCCAATGCAGGGTTCAAACTCATGAAACTGTGAGATCATGACCTGAGCTGAAATCAAGAGTCAGCTGCTTAACTGACTGAGCCACTCAGGTGCCCCAACAACTTATCTTAAGTGCTCCCTTTTTACTTTCAAAGTGGCCCAGTTCGTATATTATGGTTGCCCAATCCATTCCCCATAGAGAATTTGCAGAGAACTTGGTGCTAAGTCAAACACAACCCTGACTACATCTTCTTTCCTGAGAAGCAAGGAAGAACGAGGGAGAAAAAGGGAGGTACTTTAGATTATTGCACTGGGTTGACTCTCGTGTGTAACCCACCCCACCCATTCTAGGTTCCCGTCTACACAAAACGTAGAATCCTGATTAGGCGAGATCAAGGTTCTGGGAACATGAAAGTGACAGCAAGAGATAAAAATTAAGATGGTTTGTTGGATAACGAACCATAAAACATAAAAAAAATCTCTTAGAAATCATAATGTTAATATGATTGACAATTGAATCTAACTTTTAAAAATTGAATCTAACTCAAAATAGTAGATTGCCTCTATGAATGTACCACACTATTAACTTTAGTTTTCGTATTAACTTAAATGAAACTCAGAGTAAATTCAGTGGGGGAACTGGGGTGGTAACACTTGGGTTAAGGGAGAGAGAGGTAATAAATCGTTTTACAATTTTTTTAAGGTGGAGCATCAGGATCTCATTTTTAAATTATACATCACTGGGCATAAATATATTCAATATCCATTTGGCTTTGGAATCTATTTCAATCTAGCAATTGCACTTCTGGGAATTTGTGTTACAGAAATATTGCAACAAGTGCCCCAGAGTGTGTGTAGTGGCTAAACTCACAGCAACCAATGGCTCAAAAAGAGGTAACTTGTTAAACAAATGAAGGCAATCCACACAAAGCAACCCTAGGACAGTGTAGGTCCTGCATGGAATTATTCTCACACCAAGGGTTCAATTATGAACAAAGAAACATATTACAGGCAAAGAAAAGACAAGTTTGGGGCGATTTGGGATATATACCAAACAGGGATTGCCTTTGAGGAGGGAGACAGCATGCGGTAAATTTTCATTTTTCATCTTATTCTTTTTTCTTATTGCTTAAATGCTTTACAGTAAATATAACTTTCACAGTTTACATAGAAAGATCTATGTATATGTAAAAGTATGTGTATGAATGTAATCTTAAAACTTTATAGTATGCTTTTTAGGAAAGAAAAACCACCAAAGGAAATGCATTTGATACTATGTTTGCACTGGTCTGACAAGCTCTCCTGATGAGACGCACAGACCCCAGAAGGCCTGGGTACCACGGAAAAATGGCCCCTGTCACAACTTCCTGTCCTGACCCCACTCCAGCTCGATCCTGCTCTCATCTCCTTCTGCAGGGAGCCATGGGACCTCTTCGTTCCCCACTATTGAGGGAAGCTAACCTCTTCCCTGAGCTTGCCATGAAGGTGACTTACCCCCTCCTTCCTTCAGGCCAGGGAGAAAAAATGGTAACAGTTTTTGGCAGTTCAGCCTATAAGAAAAGGGGGGGGTCTGGGGCTCACCCCTCTTCAGGCCAACTGCAGGCCAAGGATGGATGCATCAAAGGGAAGCCAAAGGCAGAGCAATTCTGGACCGCAGCTGGCAAAGGGCTTAACTTCCAGGCAAGCCGAGAATCGACAGGATGCATTTTTTTTTGCCCAGATCAGTCAATGATCTTGACATAAGGGTAAAAGATGGTATGACTCTGGTTTCCCAACATACTGTGCCTTTGGACATCCCATGTAGAAAACTGAGCTAATCACTCGCCTTAGTTCCCGACACTGACTTCTCTCCTATAATTAAAGGAGTAGATGTGTCTGTCAGCCTTTCTGTTGGGTAGCCAGTATGTGTGTGTGTTGGGGGGGGGGGGAAGTGTTTAAAGATCACCTAGGGTACCTATGGAGGCCATCTGCCTCTGTGGAGGAAGAAGAGTCCATGCCTGGACACAGGAGACTGGGTATGACACAACCTTGGTCACTCTTGAGTACCTGTGAGACATTCCATGGGTCCTCAGGAAGCAAAAAAGAAGGGGCTAGGGTTCCAGAGATCATAAAGGAAGCTGAGTCAACGTTGCCTACAGCCAAAGAAGCAACTGCCTGCAAGGTGTATTCGAGTGTTATAGGGAAAGTCATTGAGCCTCAAAATATTTCCCCTATTATCCTGCCAGAGTTGCTGAATTCAACCCTTAGAGATGCATTCCTTTTGATTAAGACTTTATGGATGTTCCATTGCAAACTGCTTTTCCCGGCTTCTTCCCAATCTAGAAGACATGGGTTAGAAAACAAATACACTTGAAGTGTCTACATGAGGAAAGTACAAAGTACCCAGAACTCAGAGGCTCAGTACCCAAGAAAGTAGACTTATTTGGGTTCCTAGCAAAGAGAGAAAGTTACCAACGCTTTTCAGGCTGAGCTAAGTGCAGCACTGCATACAGCTGGATTAGATCTAACAGCAGGAGCCTTGTGATTATGCTTTTAGAGTTTCTATTTTTATTCATTTCTAATTTTCAAACATTTATCTATTCTGAGACAAAGAGAGAGCAGGGGAAGGGCAGAGAGAGACAGAGAGAGAGAATCCTAAGCAGGCTCTGCACTGCCAGCGCAGAGCCCCATGCGGAGCTCAAACTCACACACCTTAAACCGTGAGATCATGACGTGAGCCAGAACCAAGAGTCGGATGCTTAGCCAACTAAGCCACCCTGGCGCCCCAAGATTTTCTACTTTTTAAAAAAAATACTTCAGGGGCGCCTGGGTGGCTCAGTCGGTTAAACATCCGACTTCGGCTCAGGTCATGATCTCACGGTTCTTGGGTTTGAGCCCCGCGTCAGGCTCTGTGCTGACAGCCAGCTCAGAGCTTGGAGCCTGTTTCGGATTTTGTATCTCCCTCTCTCTCTGACTCTCCCCTGCTCATGCTGTCTCTCTCTCTCAGAAATAAATAAAACATTTTTAAAAATTTAAAAAATACTTCATATACAAAGCTTCACATAAATGTGTCTGCCACCAGCTTTCTTATCTGTGTCTGTTCAAGCTGGCTTTAAACCCTGATGTTGAAGGCTCATCAGTTTTTTTATTTTATTATGAGTAATAGGCTTCCTAACTAAATTTTATGGGGTCCTTGCTTTTGGGATCTGAAGTTTCTGTCCCCTGCTCTAAGAAACCCTGTATGTGATTGTTTATGCCACTCTCAACCTTGGCTGTAGCTTAAAGCCACATGTGACCTTTCAAAAATAGTGATGCCCAGGGTCCATTCTCAATGATTTTTATTTAATCTCTTTAGGGTGGGCCCAGGCAGCTGTTCTTTTTTAAAAAAAATGCCCCCCCCAAATCATTTAAATGTGTGCTCTCTCTCTTTTTATGTTTGTTTATTTGTGAGAGAAAGAGCACAAGCAGGGGAGAGGCAGAGACAGAGAGAGGGAGACACAGAATCTGAAGCAGGCTCTAGGCTCTGAGCTGTCAGAACAGAGCCCAACGCAGGGCTCGAGCCCATGAACAGGGAGATCATGACCTGAGTTGCAGTCAGACACTTAACTGGCTGAGCCACCCAGTGCCCCTAAAACACAGGCCCCTAAATGTGTGTTTCAAGGGGGCACTCCCAGTTACAGATGTTAAGAAATTGTGATGGGGGCTAGGGGAGCAGAATCTCACACCTACTCCATGCTAATTCAAGACCTCTGAAATTAGCAAGAAATGGTTTCACCAGCAGCAATGCACGACATGGATTCTGCAGGCTGCGTCCTTCTGCAGAAAGTGAAGGGCAGGGCTCAGCCAGGGGACCCGTGGCTGAGTCTGCAGAACCTGCCAGCTCTGGGCCTGCACTCCCTGTTCTCCTGTGATATTCCTGGTGCTGCAGCAAACAAGATTCCCACCCGCTCCGGTGAATCTCTGGTCTCCTGAGTCCCACCCTTTTGCTACTGCTGAGAAGCAGGCTTAACATCAGGTCTAAAAGCACAAAGACTTGGACCACAGTGGAGGTACGGGTGGCGGGGGTGGGGGGGGTGGAGAAGTGTCCTTGCCCATCTGACCAGATTCCTCAAATGCTGCCCCCACTCCCTGTTTCTCTTTTGGCCAGGATTTCTGGATGCACACTGCCCCACCAGACCCTTCAGCAGACCAGAGTCTCCGCCTGCCAGCCTGGGGACTGTTCTATGACTCGCCCAGGGTGCTTGCTCTCTACATTCATCAAAGCCCATGTCAATCTCTTCCTACACTTGAGACCTCGGGCTCCGCTGCGTACACTCCCTGGGCCCCAGCTGCCCACAGCCTGCGCTGCCGCTCCGCAGCCCACAGAAATGCAGTATGTTCCCAAGTCAAAACAGGAAGATGGTATAGAGAGATAGTCGTGCAGAATTTTGTCTTCCCATCTTTTGTAACACCAACAACGGACATTTTTTTTTCTCTATGTCACTCTTTGGTCTTCACACAGGGTTCCTCATGACGAATTCCCTGTTGAGATCATTCCAGGAAAAATTGTGTTCTGAAAATTAATTTGTAAGCTTTCTGTTGTCCAAACTCCAAAACTGTGCAATCCAGTGTATTTTTGTTTGTCTCGAAGCTGCCAGGAACTTTAGAGCCAAATTCGTTGTCCAAGTGTTGTAATCTGCTAAACTCGGGCCATTCAAAATATCCATTCCTTTTGCTTTGCTTTGTTTTCTCCTGTGCTTTTCGGCACATCGTTTTGGTCTAAGTTACCTCACCTGGGCCAGGCACCAGGGTCCAACCTCTTAATCTCTTAGATCCAGCCACCCTGTCTCAACACTGCCATCCTGGGTGCATCAGTAATTCTGGCCTGGGCACTGCGAGGCCGCGGCCACATTCCCCTCCAGACCTCCGCCCAGCAACCACAGCGAGCTTTCTAGGACAGAATCTGAACCCAGCTGCAGTGAGACCCTCCTCCCCTCTGGGGGCACACTGGGAATTCTCCCCACACTTACCCGCCCCCTCCCTCCCTCCCTCTTGGTGACTTTCTGTTCCCTCAGCTTGAAACCTTTCTGTTCCCTCAGCTTGAAACCGCCGTCCCTGCTTTGTTTTCTTGCTGAAGAGCTTTTCAGCGGCTCAGTCCCAGTATTACCTACTCTGTGGGTCTCCCCTGTTCTGGGTGGCCCAGCTCTGGGTTCCCCTAGCACACAGCACTCACAGCCAGGCCAGCCCAGGACTGGTTTTAATTTTTTTTTTTAAGATTTTATTTTTAAGTAATCTCTACATCCAACGTGGGGCTTGAAATCACAACCCCAAGATCAAGAATCTCGTGCTCTACCGACCGAGCCAGCCAGGCGCCCCTGGTTTTAATTTTTCTGACTATCCAACTAGGATGGTGAGTTCTGGAAGGAAGAGAGCTATCTTATTCATCACTGTGTTTGTTCCTAACGCCCAGCACAGAGCTGTTAAGTGAATGATTACACAACACAGGGAGGCTTCAAATCTTCCCAATAAAAGCCCTGAAGGCCGTCCTCTCCCATCGGTCTTCCTCAAAACCAGTCACTGTTTGCCCTTAACTTCTCGGACTTCTGCTCCATCTAAGCAGCCCACCCAAGACTTTCTCCTCCACCACTCTGCTGTGTTCAATACTTGATGATGCAAGCAGAAAGGATTTTGTTCTTTTATGTTGTAACCACCAAGGGCGTAAGAGTCTGATACCAAAATTTCGGTAGAGTGCCTGTTATAAGGCTACTACCCCGGAAGCGTTGTTGCCCAAGTGGTTGGGGGCGTCAGAGAAGTCCCACCCCTGAAGCCCATCCCCACACCAGCTGGGACCCCGCTTGCCGCTTCTCCAGCGCCCAGCTGGTTAGGGCAGAGGTCACTGCACTGCTCTTTCCCCAGCCTTGCCCTGCCCAGCTTCGCCACCGGCACCCCTGCAGGAAAGGACCCCACCGCTGAACCTTGACCCTCCTAAATATCACTGTCCCCCGTGTTAAGGGACACCCCCCCAGCTCCATCTGCTCCCAACTCTATCCTTAGGGGAAAAGTGGGAGAGCTACGATCATTGAATCATCTTGACCATCCTGCTTTCCCAAGACTGCAGATTCTGACCACAGTTGGGGGGTGGGGGGTGAGGGGGGCGGTCTCGGCCGCTCACCCCAGTGGATTCTTTCTCTACACACACACACACACACACACACACACACACACACACACACTCCCTCTCTCTCTCTTTCTCTCTCACTCACGCCCCCTGGGACCCAGCTCTGCCCAGTTTCTGCAGGTCTCCGAAGCGCGGGACGACGGCTTCCCCACTCGGCCCTGAACGTCACGCCGAGCCCCCGAAGGCCGTGTGGCCAGCACTTTGCTCAAGTCCCACAGGTCGGGCTGCAGCGCCCCAGTCCCCACGTGTGCACA
>NW_027532820.1:1442119-1445133 GCF_008692635.1 Crocuta crocuta | reverse complement strand
TGCAGGCTGGCTGGGGCACCGACCACCGGGACACAGGCAATAAAAGCCCGGGGGCGGGGTGGGGGGCGACCGCGGGGCACAAGGTTTCCCAAGCCGAGCGAGGAGGGGAGTCAGGAAAAGCTTCCCAGAGGAGACAGGACTTTATCGTGTCCACTGCCCCCACTCACGTAGGACAAGCGAGGAACACAGATCGCATGAGTTAGGACTGCCGAAGGAGAAGTACACGCGAAAATGCTGGGGGCTTCCCGTGCTGAGGATAATGGGGGGCCACGGAAGGTTTTTGAGCGGAGGAGTTCCCTGATGAAAGGGAGATGGAGCTTACAGTGGTGATTTATTGGGGGGGAGGGAGGGGCCGGGGGAAAGACTCCAGGCGAATCTCTATACCAGAGGAAAGTCACTCATGTCTTTAGCTCAGGGGCCCCTAGATGGAAGGGGGGGAGGAGGGGAGATAGAGGCCTAGCCTATAAATCCACAAAAGGGGTGTGCAGGAGAGAGAAAAGAAAAACTACTGCAGAATATGGGGAACATTAGATATTGTCTAGGCAGTCCTTACAGATTGGGGCCCAAGATTTGAAGGACTAATTTAGATATCAAAGTCACCGAGTGTCGTCGCCTGGGTGGCTCAGTGGATTGAGCAGGGGAGGCTTGATTTTGGCTCAGGTCATGATGCCAGGGTCATGGGATCGAGCCTTTCCTGGGGATCCTCGCTGCCTGGGGAGCCTTCTTAACATTCTTTCTCCCTCTGCCCCTCCCCCGCTCTCTCTGCTCTCAAAAAAAAAAAAAAAAAGCAACAGGAAAAAAGCTCTGTCTCTAACTTAGCTCAGGGTTTTGCTCATTCTGAGATCTCTGAAGCTTTTCTAGAGCTTGTGAAAGCTTCCTAAACTCCATCATGCTATGCCCACTTCAAGGAAGCACAGTAGACTTTCAGAATACAAATTTGCAAGGTACAAGCATTTTTTAAAAGTATAAGCATTTAAATTATTGTTTTGTTTGCTGAAGCATCATTTAAAAGGGGCAGAGGGGGAGAGGGTGGGAGGGAGAGAGAGATCGAGAGAGAGAGAGAGAGAGAGAGAGAGAATCTTAATCAGGTTCCATGCTCAGGTCAGAGCCCGGTTTGGGGCTAAGCGGAGCTGGATCCCATGATCTTGGGATCATGACCTGAACCAAAATCAAGTGTCAGGCACTCAACTGATTGAGCCTCCCAGGTGACTCAATACTTTGACTTGCTAAAAACAGTTCTAGGACTTGGCTTCAGCGTTCATTACTCCCGGCATTCTGGGTCCTCATGGGGCAAACTGGCAAAGTGGGGAGAATGGCAAATGGAACTGAGAGCCCAGCTCCTCCCCCAACCCAACGCACAGCACAGGCTGGTCACCTTCTATTCCATGGCTTCCAAATTGCCAGTCACATGTCAGTGGGACAAAGCAAGAGGAGGCTGGCTGGGGAGCTCCTTCGTGGCAATTCCTTAGTGGGGCCGACACTCCATCTGCTCCTTCATCTTTGAGCTCTAGACACCATCTTCTTTTAGAACAAGACCCTGCCTCAGTTCAGTGGGGCAGACTCTGTTGAGTAGAGCCTGTGCTTTGCAAGTTTCCATCCCTGCCTGCCTGTTAGAGCCCCCAACCCCAGGGCTGCTCCTGTCTCCGGGCCACCCAATCAATGGCTCTGGCGCCCTGGTCGGGCTCCGCCTCTCCTGTGTGGCCCTGCCCCCGATGGCTCCCTGGAGCTTTCCCAGCTGATGCTGGATCCATCCCAAGCCCTGGTTCTCCAGCTCCAGAGGTCAGGGTGGCCATCCGCGGTGAGGGCTGTGCACAGAGGCCCGGAAGACCCTCTCAGCGGCCCCTCTTCTCCCTGATCCTGACACTTGACTGCTCCAACAGGGCCCCCAGCCCTCCCTGTTTGTCCTCAGCTTCTGTCCATGTTGGAAAATGAGGTCTAGGGTGGGAGATACCGCCTGGCCTCAAGGAGAGAAAGGTGTGGATGGGAGGAGGGAAAGAGTTGATTTTTCTTCATCTTGAATCCGGCTTCTTCCACCTGGAACAGCCATGGAGCACTGCAGAGCGTCTCTGAGCCCTCCCTTCTCTTGCTTCAGCATCCTGTTGAGGAGTACGGGCTCCGGAGCAGTGTCTTCACCTGTAAGGTGGAAATAGCCATGGTCATAACCCGCTTCATCCTGTTGGGAGGGATTAAAATCAGATCCACAAGTAAATGGTGTAGTACTGGGTTTGGCCTATTGGGGGCACTCCGGGCCACCTGTTCTTTGTTTTTTTTTTGTTTGGTTTTTCAGGAGCACAAGGGTGTTCAGAGTTCAGTAGAGGAGAGCCCACTATTTTCTCCTCTCATATCCGAGTTGAGCTTCCCCCCAACCTCTTTTGGGTCCAGGGGTTCAAGGTCTTCTGGGCCACAGCACTGAGCCTGCTTCATCTCAGCTGTAAGCCAAGTGAAGGAGTACCGAGGGCCGGAAGAAGACTAGGCTGGGGGCCCCTGGGTGGCTCAGTCGGTTGGGTGTCCGACTTCGGCTCAGGTCATGATCTCACGGTTCGTGGGTTTGAGCCCCGCGTCGGGCTCTGTGCTGACAGCTAGCTCAGAGCCTGGAGCCTGTCTTCGGATTCTGTATCTCCCTCTCTCTCTGACCCTCCCCTGGTCACACTGTCTCTATCTCTCTCTCAAAAAAAAAAAAAAAAAAAAGAAGGCTAGGCTGATGAAGATGGGGAGAAGCCTGAAAAGGAGCCTTTGAACAACTCCTCTTTCCCAAATTGTTTGATTTCCACTTAAATTCCTTTTTGAAAAAAGTTTATTTTGAGAGAGAGAGCTTGTGCACATCTCTCTCGGGGAGGGGCAGAGAGAGAGAGAGAGAGAGAGAGAGAATGCCAAGCAGGCTCCACACTGTCAGTGCAGAACCCACGGGGCTTGAACCCACGAACCCTGAGATCATGACCTGAACCAAAATCAAGAGTCGGATGCTTCACCAACTGAGCCACCCAGGTGTCCCAATTTATTTTCTGTCTGGATGC
>NW_027532820.1:1435266-1442088 GCF_008692635.1 Crocuta crocuta | reverse complement strand
ACACTCCTGGGCAATTCAGTATCATCCCTGACATTTTATGGACGGGAAAACTGAATTCCAAGAGGTTATGTGTCTTACTTGAGGTCACACCGGCCCAGGCCTGTCTGGCTCAAGTCATGTTCTTTGTCCTGCCAGCGTGTCTGAGAGCAGTGATTCTGCCCAGTGCCAGCCACTCTGGGCGGGGGTTTCTGGATCAGCGATTGGTCAGTGTCCTGGTTATGCTCCCCCTCTGGAAGGCACAGGCAGCGCCATTCCCCCAGGCCTCTCTGACACCCCTCCTTAGAGGCTGCGGGTCCCCTACTTGGGTCATTGGGATCCACGCCTTCTCAACCCTTGAGACACAGCAGCCCTCTTCTGTGTCACTGCCGCCTGTGTGCCGGTGCATAGTTGAAAGGTAGACACACAGCAGACAACAGAGGAGAGGTTTGGTTGTTACTATTCAGTGTTTATTTACTTATTTATTTACTTATTTCGAGGGAGGGGGGTGGAGAGAGACTCCCAAGCAGGCTCCACACTCAGAGTGGAGCCTGACTCGGGGTTTGATCTCATGACCGACCGTGAGATCATGACCTGAGCCGAAATCAAGAATCAAATGCTTAATCGACTGAGCCACCCAGGCACCCCATCACTCATTTATGCTTAAGCCCTGACATTTGGATGGGATAGAGCAAGGAAGGAACTTATTTTAGGGGCAGGGAAAAACCCACAGCCCTTGGCAAAGCTCCTTCCCAGCCCTCCAGTGGCTAAGTGGAGCCCATTAGCAGCGGGGCTCCCATGCTCTTCTCCTCCGTAGGAGGCCGTCTCCCTCCTTCCCTTCTCATTCCATCGCTCACTCACCCTTGGCCCGTGCTCCCTGCCTACAGACAGCTGGACAGAAGTTCCTTCCCATCGGCCGCAACCCTCGTGTGCCTCCCTCTGGGGAAACAAAACCAAGCCAACCATCCCACCCAAACCTCAAACCCAGGTTTGGTTTGTTCTTGGTCCCCATCAAACGTCATCCAGGAGGAGGGTGGGGGGGGGCAGCAGAGGCCACCCAGNCCAGCTTCCTTCGTTCTCTCCTGGATGTGAAGGGCCCGCCTTATGCAGAGATGGTTTTATCCCCTCTCTTCCTCTTTCGGGTGCCCTCCTGCCTCCGGTGCTGGCCCGGGAAGATGGGCAGTCCTGGGGGCCCGTTGGGGGCGCTGTGGAGCAATCGACATTTGTCATCACAGACCTGCTGACATTTGTCAGGGTGCCGCTGGAAATCTCAAAGAATCACTGAATTGGCAGCTAACACGATAACACAATCTTTGCCTAAGAACCATCTGTTGCATTTCTATGCCCTTAGCTTTAAAGGGTCATTGTGTCCCCCACAAATAATTAAGGCATTCATAACTTTACAAGAATTAGTGTGTTTGTCAGGGAAAGCAGAGAACCAAGTCATGGATTTTCCACAGCATTCACCGTTAGGCAATTTCAGATGTTCAGCCTGCAATCCCGAATACCTTCTACTCTTATATTCTTCTTTTTTTTTTAATGTTTTATTTATTTCTAGGAGAGAGAGAGAGAGACAGCGTGAGCAGGGGAGGGTCAGAGAGAGAGGGAGTCACAGACTCTGAAACAGGCTCCAGGCTCTGAACTGGCAGTCAGCACAGAGCCCGACGCGGGGCTCGAACCCACGAACTGCGAGATCATGACCTGAGCGAAAGTCGGACGCTTAACCGACTAAGCCACCCGGGCGCCCCCTACTCTTATATTCTTTTCTCTTCCTGTGGGGAGACCCAGTTGAACTTTAAGGAAGGGAACAAGAGTGTGGTGATTTACAGTCTCTTTTTTGAAGTCACAGATTTATTTGTCGGAGCAGTTCTAGCTCTTCCTGTTTGCTGTGATTCCAGAACATGCTAGGTCCGTCAGCCCAGCTCTGGACCGTGCTGAGGACACAGGACTCCCATCTTGCTTCTCAGAGTTTCCCTTGACCTACTTCCTGGCCAGCTAGACAATCTCCTCAAACCTGAGAGCGGAGGCAAGAATCCGCCAAACATTCCCCTCACACAACGTTGTGAGCTGGGTGCCTGCCTCACCCACCGACGCAAAACCCGCTGACCCATCTGCCCTTGCTAATGCTGGCCCAGGGCCTGATCTCAGCCTTTAGACCTCCAAGCAACCTCAGATCACTGCACTGCCTCTCAGAGGCCACACCTCGCTTGAAGGAACATGTTCCGGAGAGGTCCTAATATCGTTTTTTAAAAATGTTTTTAAATTTTATTTATTTACTTAAAATTTTTTTAATGTTTATTCATTTTTGAGAGAGAGACACAGAGCATGAGCGGGGGAGGGGCAGAGAGAGAGAGACACACACAGAATCTGAAGCAGGCTTCAGGCTCTGAGCTGTGCTCTGTCAGCACAGAACCTGATGCGGGGCTCTAACTCACAAGCTGAGCTGTGAGATCATGACCTGAGCTGAAGTCGGATGCTTAACTGAATGAGCCACCCAGGTGCCTCTAAAATTTATTTTTGAGAGAGAGAGAGAGACCGTGAGCTGGGGAGAGGCAGAGAGAGAGAGAAAGGGACAGAGGATCTGAAGTGGGATCTACACTGACAGCAGTGAGCCCGATGTGGGGCTTGAACTCACAAACTGTGAGATCATGACCTGAGCCAAAGTAGGATGCTCAACTGACTGAGCCACCCAGGTGCCCCTTAAGTTTATTTATTTTGAGAGAGACAGAGAGAAAGTGAGTGAGTTAGAGAGAGAGAGAGAGAGAGAGAATCCCAAGCAGGTTTCATGCTCCACGCCAAGTTTGATGTGGGGCTAAATCTCACAACTGTGAGACCATGACCTGAGCCAAAGTCAGGAATCGGTTGCTCAACCACTGACTGAGCCACCAGCTGCCCCTGGGAGGCCCTGATATCTGATCTACTTCCTATATCCCTCAGATCAACTTAGAGCAACATTGAAAATATTGCCCATAGGCAAGCCAGGTAGGTGACATCTGACTACGCTAGACACCTGTGCGACCCTGGGCACTGCACCTCCCTTTGGCGGGTCTCAGCTGTCTGGGGCCATCAAGCCACTTGGCCTCCAGGCCCTCCCCCGTTCCAGCCCTCTCAAGCAGGCAGAGAAAGCACAAGCAGCTGCTAGTTCCATTCTTTCTCCCCCCCCCCGCCCCCAGGCTGTGTGTGTGCCAGGTAATGCTAAGACTCTGCGGAGATCCCCGAGGAGGGAGGTTCTAATACCAGCCTCTTTCATCAGTGCAGAACCAGCCAAAAAGAGGTAGGTGCCTTGCTCAAGGCCACCGAGAATGAGTGCCAGAGCCCGAAAGTACCCGGCAGTCTGACCCAGGACAAGCCGTGCGGCTCTGACCATAGAGCCACTAACTGGGGCTTCTGGCGTCATGTGCCCGGCTTGAGGGCAGACGCGTGGCAGGCCCGGGAACGTCAGAGCTATGCACGCGTGGGCATGTGTGGGGCGGGCAGAGCAAAGCAGGAAGGGGCCTCGCAGGTGGGCATGGCCACGCCCCTCGTCGAGGAGGGAGGGCACCTGCCCCGGGCCGCTTGGCATTGGCCGGAGGGCGGCACCTGGCCTGGGTAGTGCCCGGGCAACCCCAGGGAGCCAGAGAGTGTGGGAACAGAGAAGGAGCGACTCCTCTGACAGGCCCGCGAGGGAGAAAGAAAGGAGAAAGCGGAAGGCAGCCAGGGGCCCCGCGGGAGGAAGGGCTGGGACAACTTTGTCGCAAGTGGGGAAAAGAGGTGGGTCAGCCCGCCTGCTGCAGCCTCGTCCCTTACTGTCCTTTTCCACCGTTGTTTCTGATATTTTCTACTCTACAGGCTTGAAGAGTAGATACATATGTGGGTGGCCCAGGGCCAGCATTCTCTTCCCAGGATCCAGTTCTCTCCGGCACTAACCGCAGGCCAGGTGTACCAAGCGGGACCTGGGGGTAGTTAGTCCTTCTGCAACTTTTTATTTGCCTCATAAAACCTTTGGCTTGGGAGGGGGAGGGGAAGCAGGGGTCCTGATGAAGGGCTCCTGGGGTAGAGCCCCGGAATTGCAGCTTTCGGAGCACCCCAGGTGTTTTAGGTGGAGGTGGCTCAAGTCCCCATTGGAGATACCCAGGTATAGGGGCTGCTGGAGGCTGGATGAAGGAGGAGGGAGGTGGGGGCTGCAGGCGTGCTCAGGGCTTTCCCTTCCCCATACCCTGTTCTGAAGAAAATGAGTATGTGTGCTGAGGGGGGAATGGCTGAACGGGTCTCAGCAGAGACCTCCTCCAAAGGAGCTGAGCCCAGCGGTTCTCACTAGAGGTAACTTAGCTCCCCAGGAAACATGTGGCAATGGTTGAAGACATATTTTAAAGTCATAATCAGGAAGGGGGGGGGTTCCAGCATCAAGTGGGCGCCAGAGATGCCGCTAGACATCTTACAAGGCACCGTTCAGCCTTCCCTCCCCCTCGCCCACCCCTCCTCACGCACAGCAAAGAGCTATCCTGCCCCAGAGGTCAAATGTGCTGAGGCTAAGAACTCTGAAGCCAGCCAATCCGGCAACTTTATCCCCATCCCCGGGGCTTTGAGCAAGTACTTGCCCTACATCACATCTGCTCTGCCACAGTGTTACCGGGGGAAAGAATCACAGTCATTTGGATCACGTGAAAAGATAAGCACGGCCAGGTGGGCCTTTGCAATTCTCTCCACGCCCACCCGATTCTTCTCTGGTCGGGGAACCCGGAGGAAGCTTCGGTTGCACGTCCCGAGAGAATGGTGCCACCTAGTGGTGCTAGAGTTAACAGCATCCGCAGGAGCGTCTCCAAGAACTGGAAGCTATGAATAGTTAGGTGGCTCAGCTGTCAAGAAAATTTCTATGGAAAACAAAAACAAAAACAAAAAACAAAAACAAAAAATGGAGACTGCCCAAATGAGGAAAAACGGAGGTCATTTATTCAGAGCTTTCTATAGCAAGGAGGTCAGCCACCATCACTTGCATGTGGCAGAGACTCAAATTACAAGTGGAGACTCAAATGCTAGTGGGGACAGGTTATAGAGGGGAAAAAAGCTCCAAGTGTGCCCTAATTGGAGGTTGTTGGCACAGGGAAGCTGGGAGCCTGGGCATCTCCTGTAATCGGTTTGGAGAAGACATTTGGCTTCCTCTGGTTGGTCCTGAGATGGAAGATAGGGATGAAAATTAGACAAGCTGGCAGTTGTTGACTAAGTCCTGACTGTCCAGGACCAATTACTGTAGAGGCTGTAGGTCAGAGTTCTACTGTCACATATCTGGCCAATGTCTATTCATTTATTTAGTCTCTCTCTTTTTTTTTTTAATATTTTTTATTTATTTCTAGGAGAGAGAGAGACAGCGTGAGCAGGGGAGGGTCAGAGGGAGAGGGAGACACAGACTGAAACAGGCTTCAGGCTCTGAGCTGGCAGTCAGCACAGAGCCCGACGCGGGGCTCGAACGCACGAACCGCGAGATCATGACCTAAGCGAAAGTCGGACGCTTAACCGACTAAGCCACCCAGGCGCCCCAGTCTCTCTCTTTTTTTAAGTTTATTTTGAGAGAGAGAGAGAGCACGCACAAATGTGTGCTAGCACAAGCAGGTCAAGAACAAAATAAGGAGAGAGAGCAAATCCCAAGCAGGGTCCGTGCTGTCAGCGCAGAGCCCAATGTGGGGCTTGAACCCACAAACCATGAGATCATGCCCTGAGCCTAAATCAAGAGCCACTGAGCCACCCAGGGGCCCCTGTTTGTATAAGCAGTCTTTTAATGCATTAATCATTCCAAATACATTCCTGCTGTTACTAATCCTGAAACACATTACATAAAATGACCCATGTGAAAAGGAGTTTGACTGCAAATCAACATCCGCGATTTTTAAAGGCTGTCCGTACAGATTCTGATTTAGGGTTCCTATTGGATATAACTGATTTTGCTGCTCATGTAGCTTCATAATGGATAACATCATTCTCCTCCCTGACATTCACCTGGGCCCCAGGAATCCCTCAACGTCACCTGCTTGGGTACCTTCACCACCACCATCACCACCCCACAATACTACCCCCACCATCGCCTCCGTTTCTCTCCCCCTTGCTGTCTAGAACCATATGACCTTCCTTTGGCTCTTCAAGGTTAAAGCAACCCCGCCCTTCAATCCTCACACTCCACTCCTTCCTCTTGAGGACTTTATTCTTTATGTGTCTGAACACTCTCCTTCTCCCAAGGCCTCCCTTGCTTCCTCTCTAAAGTAGTTGCCACGCTTTGGATTCTCCCGATTCTTCGTTTCTTTCATGGTGTTGCCACGCTTTGAAATCCCCTGGGGGGTCTCCCTCATAAGTGATCCGTTTGTAAAGGCAGGATGTGTGTCTCCATGTCCCGGGGGCCTAGCACGATACCTAGTTCAGTACATATTAGGAGCCTCGACAATATTGTTAGATTCTGCTTAAGAGATAGCTATTGGGCTCAAAAATAATTAGTTAAATGAATGAGCATGGTCTTTCAGGAGCCACTCTCCAATGGCCAACGCATTCCCCAAATTAATGCAGTCTGGTAGTCCGGGTCCAAGGATCACCTCCCTCCCTGACCTTCCTCACATTCTGCTCGGCTGAACACTCAACCTGTGTGCAGAAGGGGCCTGAAGTTCACAGCGCGTTGCCACGATTTCTGTAAGGAAGGCTGCAAAGATGTCCACGGAGACACAGAGGCACGGGGGGCGGGGGAGGGCGTGGAGGGTCCCTTTGAGTTTTGCGCGAAATCTATTTACGGAGTCCAGGACGCGAGGGCCCGACAAGTCTCCGCCGGTGTCCGCGCCGCTTCCGCTTTAAGGGGCGGTGCCCAAGCGGGCGCGCCGGGCGCTCCCGGAA
>NW_027532820.1:1421988-1435183 GCF_008692635.1 Crocuta crocuta | reverse complement strand
CCCCCGGCCGCCTGCCTCCTGCCCTCCGCACCCCTCCCCCCGGCTTTCTCCAACCCGATCGCCGGCTCTTCCCGCACCCTTCCCGCTGTCAGCGTCCGGATCCTCGGGCCCTCAACGTAGGGTCTCTGCACCACCCCCCTGCCCCCCCGCTCCAGCTCCCGGCCCCAGGCTCCTCCCACCCCGGTACCCGGGGCCTGGGTCTTCCGCGGTCCGCACTGCCCACTGCCCCGGCTCTCAATCCCTTGACCCGGGTGTACCTTCCGCCCTCCCCCGCGCCCCTGCCTCCCGGCTCTCGGCACCCGGGCTCCGCCACGACCCTCACCCTCACCTCCGCCCGGCCCCTCCGCGGGTGCCCGGCCAGCGACCTGGAGTGGGGTGGCCCCGCCCGCGCAGCCACCTCGCCGCAGGTCGCGTCCCCGCTCCGGGCCTGGCCTGGCGTCTGGCTCGGCCCCTCCCGCCCTCACAGTCGGTGCAGTTCTGGAAGTCCCCGAAGGCGCAGGCGGCCTCGGACCTTAGGTGTAGGCGAGGTACCTACCGGGAGGGGGTGCGGTGTGGAGCGGGGGCGTAGGGGCCGGGCTGCGCGGCCTAGAGGGCGCGCCCCGCGGGGCAGGACCTGGAGCCGGGCTGAGCTCCGCCTGCACACGCTTAGTTAGCCTGCACGCGGGCCCTGAGCGTCGCCCCGTCCCGCCGCGGCCCCACTTTTAAGTGGGGTACTCAGCTGTGGCCAGGACTCATGTCAGCCTTGCCCAGAGCGTGAGCATTGATGGGTGCCCTTTAAATCGAGGGCTGGCAACCTGGTCCGGGGACCTCTGGGAGAGGATGGTGACCCCCTGGCGTTTTTCTGTTAGGGTCTGCTTGTCCTACCTAAGGGGTTTTGAGCTCAGAAAGGAACTCGGCCTTTTAAGATCATCCGGGTGCTCTCGTAATGCCAGACTCTGTTGGCTTCTGCTTGGCACTTTACCCAGACTTATCTCGGCCTGTGGGGACGTTGGTGAGGGGGGCCCTGAGAGCGTGTGCCAGCAAAGAGCCGGCTGGAGTGACCTAGCTGAAAATGGGCCATCCCAGAGTGTCTCCCAGGACCGGCGGCCAGGATGCCTCCTTCTGCACCTCCGGATCTGGCTCCGGGCTGGGGCTCTCCTGATGAAATTCTTCCCCCTCCTTCTCTTCTACCCCCTCACCTACCTGGCTCCCAGCATCTCCAGCCTCTGGCTCTATCTGCTTCTGAAAGCCACGGAGACCTCAGGCCCAACATACATCAAACTGGGCCAGTGGGCCAGCACCCGGCGCGATCTCTTCTCAGAGGCTTTCTGTGCCCAGTTCTCCAAGCTGCACGTCCGGGTGAACCCCCATCCTTGGACTCACACTGAACACTTCCTGCGGCAGGCGTTTGGGGAGGACTGGGGGAGGGTCCTCTGCTTTGAGAAGAAGGAACCTGTGGGCTCAGGCTGTGTGGCCCAGGTGTACAAAGCACGTGCCAATCCCGCCTTCCTGGAGAATGTCAGCATCCGGAGACTTGCTAAGGCCTCCCGCCTGCAGCCTTCTTCAGAAGCTGGGGCAGTCGGGAGGCTGGGAGAGCTCTTCGGACCCCTGGGAAAGGGGTGGAAGTTGCAAGGAAGTCTTGCTGACCAGTCATTTCTAGAAAGGCTGCTCCTCCCTAAGGCTGACCCGGATGGATCAAACGCAGTCACGTCTCAGTCTTCAGCGCCTGCCCGCCAACCTGAGCCAGATCACCTTATCCCCGTGGCAGTGAAAGTAAGTGCTCTGATGTTGTCACCTGGCACTTTCTGTCTCTAAATTCCCACTGACTGCACAGAGCTGTCCCTGATCAGGAACCCCCATTTGCAGATCACCCCACATTACATTCCACTGATTTCTATTAGCTTGACCTTTATCTGAGTACCTATGCTTTGCAAGTTGTGTTATTTCTTGGTTCGAGGGAGTGGTTGTGTGAACAGGTTAGTAAAGGAAAACGAAGAGGGTTTGGGGTCCGCAGCCTCTGTGGCTGGAGGAAGCACCCAACGGACCCAGTACTCTGGGGTCAGGATAAGTCAGAGACAGTGTAGGTTAGACATCATGTGGTGAGCCCAAGATGGTGGTCTTCATTTTTACAGAAGTGGCTCCCTTGTCTCTTCATTTCTAGTCACCCCTGCCTGGCTTCATCATTTTTTGGTCTCCACACTTTTCCATCCCCTTTCACCATAACCCTGGGGGATCTGGCCCACCCTGGTAACAGGTACCCCTGATGCTCTCTTACACCTTGGAAAAAACCCTCCCAAGGGTTCCTTGGTTCACGCCTACTGAATCTTACTTTCCAAGGAAGGAAGCTGAGGCCCAGGTTTCTATAAAGGCTGCAGGTGATTCTCATGAGTAGGCATGTTTGGGCAGTACTGGGCCAAAGTACCTTCTGCTCTGTGGAAGGCAAGGAATGGGTGCCTGCTTGGCGCCAGGAACGTGCCAGTCATGTTAGATGCATGATTTAATCTGTGCTAGATGCCTTTGAAGTCGGCATTTCTTTAACTTCTATTTTTTTATATTCCCACTTTATTCCAGAAAGGACTTGATGTGGGGGTGGGGACTATTACCTCCATGTTTTCAAAAGTGGAACAGGGGCGCCTGGGTGGCTCAGTCAGTTGAATGTTCAACTCTCGATTTTAGCTCTGGCCATGATCCCAGGGTCATGGGATTGAGCCCCGCATCAGGCTCTACACTGAGCATGGAGCCTGCTTGAGATTCTCTCTCTGTCCCTATCCCCAGCTTGCATGTGCTCGCTCGCTCTCTCTCTCTCTCTCCAAAAAAGAAAGGAAGAAAGAAAGAAAAGCTAGAAAACTTTAAAAAGTGGAACAGGAGGCTGAGAGACTGAGTGGCTTGCCCAGTTTCAGGCTGGGCATGAGTTGCAGAATGCACAGGCATTTGAAAGCACACTCTTCCCATCCTGCCTCAGTGCATCCTTGCTGGAGTTCTGTGACTCTGGATCCTTATCGGACTCAGGCTTTCGACTACCTGACTCATTTACCTGGTGTGCTCAGTCAAATGCAGATTTCTGGTCCCTTCCCCAGGGTAGGTGATTCACTAGGTCTTGGAGGAGGCCCGGCAGTCCACGTTTTCATGTGACTTTTACGCACGCTAATGTTTGGGAGCCACTGACCTAAACTTAATGTATTTGGAAGGAAACGCCCACCTGTTCTTCCCAGCAAAGCTAAGTGCAGCGCAGAGGGGTTGCCCCTGGCATCTCCTTAGTGAAGCCACATGGGAGGGAGGGAGGCAGGAGCATCCTGGATGTTGGGACCACATCCGTTTTTGCTCTCATGAGTAGCTGGCTTGGCTGTCCTTTGATGGTGGGACCCAGCCCTGTCTGGGTGCATAGGCCCTGCTGATCCCTCCTGTGTCTTGCTGTTTGTCTTCCTGGCAGGTGTTGCACCCCGGCTTGCTGTCTCAGGTGCAGATGGACCTGCTGCTGATGAAGATGGGCAGCCGAGTCCTCACACTTTTGCCAGGAATCAAGTGGCTTAGCTTGCCTGAGATTGTGGAGGAATTTGAGAAGCTCATGGTCCACCAGGTGAGGTCTCCTTCCCTCGGTTGTAAACAGCATCTAACATAGTTCTGGCCATTGGCTGTTTAGTAAATGCGGAATGCACGCATTATTCCCCAGTATGTCGCGGCTCGTATGGTGTAGTAGTCAGGGTAGGTACTGCTAACGGACCTAACAAAGACTATCCCAACCTCAGAGGCCAAGTGCAACAAGATTATTTCTTGCTTGTGTCAAAGTGCCATGCAGAAGAGCCGAAGGAGGGAGGCGGAGCTCTTTTCAGGGACCCAGTTTCCTCCCAAGTTTGGCGCTGCCATCTTTAACCTGGGTCCTTCAACCTTCAGCCCTCATCTAGGGTCCGTGTGGAGTGGGGAGAGACGCCACTGTGGCCTTCTCAGTCTACAGGTCAGAGCTTTAATTGCACGGGCCCAAAGTCACCGCAAAGGTGCTTGGGAAACGCCATCTTCCTTAGTTATTGCCTGCGAGGAAAGTGCCCATCTGGTGGGATGTGCAGTGTTATCTGTGCCACAATCCATGACTTATCTCCAGGGTGAGAAGAATCGGTGATGTTACACGCCGTGCCTTTGCTTTGCTTTGTTTCCAGGGTTTTTGAGTAGACAAGGACCTCCTCCCTGACCAGGATCTTTGAGATACTTGTTTAAGTAGTCTGCACTTAGGAGAACATGTAGGTTAAGTAGTTCATGCTTAGGTGGACACGCTTTGGGAGCAGCCTGGGCTTCAAGTAGCCGATTGCACTGGGCTCTCTGTTGGAGAGTGCAGAAACTGTCCGTCTTTGAGAAGCAAGGTGCTAAGTCTTCATTTCTGTCCTCTGATGGAAGGATTTAATGCATGTGATGCAAGGATGCATTTGAATGTTTAGAGAGCTTTGCTTTATGCTGTGGGCAGTGTAGCTTCCATAAGAAAAGAAAACTAAAATAGAGAAAACAGCTTCCGTCCCAGCAGTCATCTCTGCATTACCGTCATTCCTACCACCCGGCCAGGCTTCAGTTCCCCTCCTTGAAGTCTGAGAGGCACCGTGAGTGACGAGTGAGATTTCCTCGTCCGTAAGGAACATATAGCACGGACGAGAGGACTAGCCCGTAAAGAGCTGCAAAAAGAGCAGGGTCCCAGTTACAGTAGGAGTCTCTACGGGTTCAGTTGGGTAGAGCTGGGACCCAAGAGAGGATGTGGTCATTCTATCCTGAGGGTCTGGGGTCCCCAGACTCCAGCCGAGCCTGGAAAGGTGAGTGGTGTTTGCGGTTGGACCACTGGGAGAAGAACGTTCCCACCAGAGGGACTGAGGGAGGCAGGCGGCGGGGGGGGGGCGTGAGGCAGGCCAGATGTTCATCGCCGTAGAGCTCGCGTGAGGCTAGAGCTCTGGGGGGTAGAGGAAGCGAGAGGCACAAGAGACGGGGCCGAGGAGGGCAGTGCGGGCCAAACGGTGAGCCACCTTGGACGTCATCCTAAGAAGTTCGACTTCACCCTGCAGGTGGTGGGGCACCAGCCGATGGGTTGGAGAGAGGGAAGGAGGGGGTCAGGGAGCCCAGTCAGTGCCTCTCGTAGGTGCAGCTGACTGGCTGAGTCCCCCTGGGAGCCGTGGCCCCGGGGGAGACGGGGGAAAGGATCCGAGAGAGGTGAGTGCAGCCCTGGTGGCCTGGAGTCACAGTGTGGGGGACAGGAGGGAAGGACGAATCTGCAGTGACTCCCAGGTGACTGGCTGCATGGGGGCGCGGGAGTAAATTCCCTTTTGACACGGAGTTCAAGGGTCTCTGGGCTTCTAGGAAGAGACGTGTGGAGTCGGTGGTGGGGTCTGGATGGGAGACCACGGTTCCGTCACAAGGAGGCGCGAGCTGAGGAGGGGAGGGGACGGAGAGGGAGAGCGCAGGCTGGCGGAGGTCAGCAGCTGAGACAGCATCAGCACGTGGGGACACACGGGAGGAGTGGCCCGGAGACCAGACCAAGCGGAGTGGTTGGAGGCAGGGAGATGGGGGAGAGAAGGGCGGGTGCCAGGAGAAGAACTGTTCAGGAAGAACAGGGTCATCAAGGGCACCACAGCACGTGCCTGGAGAGATGGGAGTGGACCCTGGAGTCCGGGGAGGGAACGGCTTGCCGGGTTCAGGGAGCAGCGTCAGGGCGGTGGGCGGAGGGCAGCGCCAGCCCCGTGCTGGAGGTGGACCTTAACGGGGACAGGCGTAGGGCTGGCGGGGGCCAGAGGGCCACCGGAAAGCAATGGAGATGAAGCCCTAGGACGTGGGGAAGGGCTCCTTGGGCAGAGGTGAGGCGGGGTGGGCAGAAGAGAGGATGGCGGGGAGGCAGCGGAGCCCATGTGGGGCCCGGGGTCTGCAGCTGCGGCTTGGGAGTTCACGCAGCCAAAACCGCCCCCTCCCTTGTCTCCTGAGGAGTTCTGCAGGGAGGCAGGTGGCGAAGGCCGGTGCATCTCTGACTCGCTAGCTCTTTGGCCATCCAGATGCTGCTCTCCCTGGGCCCAGACCACCCTTCATCTTTTGTCTCCACTTCCTTCTAGATCGACCTGCGTTACGAAGCTCAGAACCTAGAACACTTCCAGTGCAACTTCCTGAATGTGAATTCTGTCAAATTCCCCACCCCTCTGCGTCCCTTTGTCACCAGGGACGTCTTGGTGGAAACATACGAAGTACGAGTGAGCGCTTTCTCAGGCTGTGCCTTCCACTCAGAGCTGGGCCATGTCCGCTATTCAGTCTGAAAAGGCAAAAGCCAGGAGAAANCCTCAGACTTTCTGTAATGGAAAAATCTGCTTTCCGTTCTATTTGCTGGTGACTTCAGTTTCCTCACGTATAACACTGGGCACGTGCTGCGGCCTCATAGGGTTGTCTCAGGAGGCGGTGACACATGGAATACAAAATGCCTTCAGCAGAGTTTGTGCAGAGAAAGTGGTCGGCAAGTGGCTGTGTCATATCATTGCCCTTAGCTGTTGCCTGGTTCAGCCTCCTTTGTAAAGATGGTAATGGTGAGCTCCAGGGAAGTGACCTGAATGACCCAGTGTTATTAGTTATGTGACCTTGATCAAGTGATTTAAACTCACTGGGCTTTAGTTCTTTTATTTGCTACTGAGGAATAACAAGAGCTGTCTCAGTGACCATTAAATAACTAACCTATGTGAACTCTTTATTTACTAGTTCCTCTTTCTTGTCTCTTCCCTTTCATTGTCCTTTCCGTTTTCTTGCTCAAGGTCACAGAGCTCATTCACGTCCCTATTGGCTGACTCTTGATCAGAATCTAGTTCTCCTGGGGCCTGTTCCTGTCTTCTCCCATGATCTTACAGCATCTCTTACCTGTGGGGGGCAGAGTCGCGGCTTTCCTCTGTGAAATGGGACTTGTTTTCCTTTGAGAAGTGTTCTAGAAAGGATAAGTGAGTGGATGAAAATTTACTTGTGGGTGACAGATTCATAGGGATTCTAAGGAAGGAAAACCTCTTCGGGAAGAGTAGGGATGGGAGGGCAGTGCCCATGTGTCACGTGGGGATGAGGAACAGGGTGTTCGGCGGGCTGTTGAGGGTAAAGCTGTCTCTTCCCTGACTTTCCTTCAAGGAAAGTGTGCCTGTGTCCAGTTACCAGCAGGCGGGCATTCCCGTAGACTTGAAGAGGAAGATTGCACGGCTGGGGATCAACATGCTTCTGAAGATGGTGAGTTCATGGTCTTGGAGAGGGGACCCCGGCTCAGCATGTCGTCAAATTTCGTGTGGGAAGATGGCCAAGACACTGGTCAGCTGCCATGGGCGGGAGGATGAACAAAGCTGACGTCTTCAAAATCTGCTCTAGGAAGAGCTGAGCCACCCATCACACCCATTCATTCTACACCTTTCTGTTAAGCACTTTCTCAGTAGCAGGTGCTCTGTCGCCATGCAGGGTGCTGTGCAAAGAGTGGGGAGGAAGACCCAGGCTCTGCCTAAGTTGCCTACAGTTTAGACAAACAGTGAAAGATACCATATGTTAAATGGTACTTCATTCATTCAGCAATGTTTATTGAGCACCCGCTCTGTGCTCAGCACTAAATTAAGTGCTGGCTTTACAGTAGTGAGTGAAACAGACATGATTACAGTGTTCATGGAACTATCACTTGTTGGGAAGACAGGCCACAAATGGGTAAATGAGACACAGGCGCAAGAGGGTCATTTAGGTGGGGCCCGTCCTAACCTCAGGATTCATTCAGAAAGTGGCCCCATCTGAGCTGAGGTGTAAAGGAAGGCTAGGTGTCACCTAGAGGGGACAGCCTGACGATATAAATGAGCTGATGCCCATAAAAGGACATAGTGAGTCCGAAGCAGTGTTAACTTTCACTGTCATTAGTAGTAATAGTAGCAACTGGCATCGATAGCAGGTCACATGTAGGAGTAAAGAAAGAGGATACTGGGGCGCCTGGGTGGCCCAGTCTGTTAAGCGTCCAGCTTCGGCCCAGGTCATGATCTCACCTATATGAGTTCGAGCCCCACATCGGGCTCTCTGCTATCAGCACAGAGTTTGCTTCACATCTTATTTCCCCTCCCCTCTCTGTCCCTTCCCCACTCACGTGCTTTCTCTCTCTCTCTCTCTCTCAAAAATAATAAATTTTAAAAAATCATTAAAAAAAAAAAAAAGAATGAGGATACTGAGGTTGGCCAGAGTCTACACTGTTCCTGGTGATTGGCACAGAAGGGAGTTGTTGAGGGATGGATAGCACGTTGTAGGCAAGAGAGAGGATGCGAGCCCCGGTGTGCAGCGTGCGGAATCCGGGTAAGAAGGAACCAGGTGTGTGGTCAGAGCGGGAGGAAAGAACCCGTGTGACTGGCATGGAGTCGTGCAGGTTGAGGCTGGTGGCCAGAGTGGGGCAGAGGGGAGAAGAGTGTGAAGAGGAGCTCAGAGCAGGCTGTGACTCTGCCTCTGGCCTCTGGTGGAGAATCAGCACCAACACCCCACCTCGCCCTTCCCCCTCTCCCAGTGGCTCCCAGAGAAGCAGGATTGTCCAGGGAGAGCTGGGTGTCCTCAGTCGGTGCACTGGGAGTTCAGTAGGGAGAGGACTTTGTCCCCAGCAACAGGGCTCCGAGGGGCACCTTGGGCCAGAGGGGTGTGGTGGGGGCAGCCAGGGGCAGAGTAGCAGAGTAGATCGCCCCAGAATTGGGGCGATCCTGACGAGTTCCGGCTTGCAGCATCAAGGATGCAGGTGAAAGTTGGGGGCCAAGCGGACAGCAAGGCGCCAGGAGGTTTGGCCCCGGGGTCAGGGGTCAGCCAGCCTCTTGAGACCACATCCTGCAGGTGTGCCAGCCCAGGCTTCTCTAGTTCCAGGGCTGTCACCAGGACGGCAGCCTCTTACCTCCCTCACAGCCAGAACCTGGCCCAGGAGGGCCTGTGTGTGGCCTGGGGTGGCAGCCCGTAGGAGGTAGGAGGGGTCGCTGAGAGCCTCTGCACTTACCTCCAGGGCTCTTCTTCTCCCCCGTCGGAAGGATTGCTGGTGGCTTCTGACCACAGACACAAGCTTTCGCAGGAGACGGATTCTGGTCCACAAAGTCACACCTGACTTCCGTCCGGCATAGTCCTGGGGCTTTCTTTCCTGCCTCGTAGGTTCGAAGCCACTTGTCCTTGCCCACTCGATGCTGTGTGCTGGTGTGGGTTGTTGGTATCGTGGTCAGACTTCACTGTGTGGACAGATGGAGGTAATGGAGGGGATGTCTGATTAGTGAAATGTTTTTGAAAAAGGTGGTTCTGTGAATGTTGAGAACATAGAATCTTGGGGGAATCTTTAAATGATGAGTAGATAATTATTCATAATTAGAATATTAATTGCTCAAATAACAGTATAAAAATAAGTCCTTCGAAATGCAGTTAGGTCTTTGATTTTTCGTGTTCCCTTCTAATCTTTGTTAATGTTCTTTACTTTGAAAATAACTTTTCTCATAAAAATATCAGCCTGGCCTGCAGCAGTATAAATTCTGAAGTGGTGACAGAAGCAGCGAGGCTTTATAAAATGTACCTCTCTGCCATCGCACTCCATCGATGTGGGGCTCGAACTCACAAACCGTGAACCCTGAGATCATGACCTGAGCCGAAACCCAGAGTTGGACACTTAACAGAGCCACCCAGGCAGCCCTCACCCCTGTCCCGGAAGCTTTCTTGTGTGTGGCCTGGTGGTGACGGGGGGATGAGGGTGACTCAGCCTTGAACGGCGCTGATCTCCTTCCAGATATTTGTGGACAACTTTGTCCATGCAGACCTCCACCCTGGGAACATCCTGGTCCAGGGTGCTGACGGTCTTTCTAAGAGTCAGGAGGCACGGCTACAGCAGGTGGATGTCTGTGACACGCTGGTGATGGCTGTGACGCCTGCCCCGTGCCCGCTGCGCCTGGTGCTTCTGGATGCTGGCATTGTGGCCGAGCTGCAGGACGCCGACCTGAGCAACTTCCGGGCAGTTTTCATGGCTGTGGCGATGGGCCAGGTGAGACCCCCGGGGCCAGCAGGAGTCGGGGACGATCTTTTAGGCTCTTGGAGACTGTGGGGTTTCCCTTGTCAATCTTACTAATGCCTACCTTGGCCAAGGGTGCTCTCGATGGATGTGGGTGGAGCGGAGTGGAGGGGGGAGAGGAAAGGAGAGGAGGAGAGGAAATGAAGCCATCCAAGGGGTCTTTGGTCAAAATGCGCTGATGCCTTTGTGCGACGCCTGTTCTGAGCATCTCACGGTTTGGGACAGCATCCCAAATGCTGTTTTGTACTGGTAGTTTCCCTTCCCTCAGCAGGCGTGTGGGTGGGCGCTGGGAACGCGGGCTTCCTGCCTGCCTGACGACTGGCCTGGCCTGTACCATTTGCTGCAAGACGACAGGCTGGTGAGAAGCTGCAGCTTAGAGAACTTGCTCTTCACATGTGGGGAGGTGCCTTAGACTCGGAGTGGGTTTTAGCCCCTGACCCTGTGGCTCTGAGGGCTCCAGTGGTTGAGAGTGATTATTTACAGAAAGGGATTCAGCAAAACCTCCTTGGAGTCAACTTCAAGTACTGCATCAAGAGTGACAATGAAGAAACCCTCTGGCCAATGGTGTGGAATTTTCTAGCAAGAAAGACCCTGCCAGAGAGAGAGCTGGTTTAAAAAACAAAAAGGCAAAATTCAGGGGAGCTCCTGCTTATTTAGGAGGCTTCCGAGGGGACAAATGAAAGGCTCGAACCTGAGACAGCATGAGAGCATCCCCTGGGCCAAGGTTAAACGCTGAGGTGCAGTGGAGGGTGGGGAGAGTTGCCCTGCGCAGGCTGGGGAGACAGAGCTTGGCTGCTGGGGTGGCTCGGCGGGAGGTGAGAGGCACCGTAGTGACCACTCGGGTGGTCAGGGAGACCGAGGGGAGGTTCTGGTCAGCGGGTGCCCTGGGCGGAGGGGGCGGGAGGCTGGAGCACAGAGGCTGGGTCGGTGTGAGGAGGGACTTCTTGGGCAGGGAGAGAGCCCACAAGGAGAGAGTGGCCTGTGCAGTCCAGCAGCAGGTCCTGGTGACTCTGGGGGACGGGCTGGTTGGTCGGCCGTGCCTCGTGGAGCGTGAGCAGCGGGACAGTGGCTTTGTCCCACCCCCTGTGTGGCTGTTGAAGGTGAAAGAAGCGGACACAGCCCCTTGCCCCGACTGCACTGGTGCCCGTGGGCTCCCAGCGACCGACAGAGGCTTTGTAAGTCTTCGGTTGGTTACCAGGTATTCCGGAGCGCATAAAATCAGAAAAGTTTGGGACGGTAGAAAATGGAGGTGGAAGCAACTAGGATATGAAGTTTGGGCAAAGTGTCTGGTTTTATGGCCTCCTGACTCTACTGAGTTTCCTTTCTTTCACGTCTCGCAGGGCCAGAGAGTGGCTGAGCTCATCCTGCATCACGCCCGGGCCAGCGAGTGCAGGGACGTGGAGCGGTTCAAGGCCGAGATGGCCGCCCTGGTGACTCAGGCCAGGAAGAACACCATCACCCTGGAAAAAGTGAGCAGGCCACCTGAGGGGCGGAGGCCTCGGGGTGTTTACCGCCCTTGCCCTTGGATGGAGCAGAGGTTGAAGGGAAACCTGTTCACAGGGAGAGGTCTTGAGTGGGCTTGAGCATGAAGGCAGAGACAGAGCAAACCTTTCCTCTGCCCACATCTCTAGGTGCCAGGAGCCCAGGCGTCCCCGGTTCTCAAGAGTGGCTCCTTGACCAGGTTCTCACGGGTGGCTGCCAGGGCAGGGGCATTTACAGCGCCACCCCCCACGCCTCCCTGGTCCAGGGTGCGGCCCTTCTGCCGCTTCCCCTGTGTCTAGAGCTCAGCTGAGCGTGGAGGGAAGGAGGGCCAAGGCCCTGGAGCAGCCAGAGGACATGCCTGACCTTCATGTCCTTTATTTACACCCCAACCAAAGCCCACTTTGTGTTTCATACACAGTTCTAACAAACCCGACTGTTTTCTCGAGTCAGAGAAGGAGTGGCCCCCGGGTAGTGAAGAGGTGGCCATCTGGTGTATTCAGATGTGGTTTCTGTGCGCTGAGAGTGATGGGGTCTGCGAGCCCCAG
Source organism: Crocuta crocuta (assembly GCF_008692635.1). Classification (NCBI taxonomy): domain Eukaryota; kingdom Metazoa; phylum Chordata; class Mammalia; order Carnivora; family Hyaenidae; genus Crocuta; species Crocuta crocuta. The sequence continues at coordinate 1,423,159 of NW_027532820.1, read as the reverse complement.
GCTGGACTCTGGCGTGGGGGTTAGAACTCAGTTGTGAGATGGGAGCTGGGCTTGTATGTGTGTGGTCCTTTCTGGAATTTGTCTGAGAGCACCTTTCCTGATAGCTGGTGTGTGTGTGTGTGTGTGTGTGTGTGTGTGTGTGTGTGTGTGTGTGTGTGTGTGGCTGTGTGTATGTGTATGTGTGTGTAGTTACGGCTGGTATGTATATGTAGCTGTGTGTATGGGTATGTGTGTGGGTGTGTGATTTTGGCTGGTGTGTGCATGTGCAGGTGCATGTGTGTGGCTGTGTGTATGTGTATGTGTATGTGTGTGTGTGGGTGGTTATGGCTGGTGTGTATGTGTGTGTGTGCAGGTGCATGTATGTGGGTGGCTGTGTGTATGTGTGTGTGGTTATGGCTGGTGTGTGTGTGTGGTTGTGTGTGTGTGTGCGTGGGTGCATGTGTGTGGCTGTATGTGTGTGTATGCATGTGTGCGTGTATGTGTGTGGCTGTGTGTGTATGCATGTGTGTGTGTGCAGGTGCATGTGTGTCTGCGGGTGCATGTGTGTGTGTGGTTATGGCTGGTGTGTGTATGCGTGTGTGTGTGGCTGTGTGTATGGGTGTGTGTGTGTGGCTGTGTGGTTATGGCTGGTGTGTGTGTGTCTCTGTGTGTATGGGTGTGTGTGTGTTTGATTTTAGCTGGTGTGTGTGTATGCGTGTCTGTGTGCGTGTGCAGGTGCATGTGTGTGGCTGTGTGTATGTGTATGTGTGTGTGTGGTTATGGCTGGTGTGTGTGTATGTGTGTGTGTGCAGGTGCATGTATGTGGGTGGCTGTGTGTATGTGTATGTGTGTGTGGTTATGGCTGGTGTATGTGTGTGGTTATGTGTGTATGTGTGTGTGCACGCAGGTGCATGTGTGTGGCTGTATGTGTGTGTATGCATGTGTGTGTGTGCGTGTATGTGTGTGGCTGTGTGTGTGTATGCATGTGTGTGTGTGCAGGTGCATGTGTGTCTGCGGGTGCATGTGTGTGTGGTTATGGCTGGTGTGTGTGTGTCTCTGTGTGTATGGGTGTGTGTGTGTTTGATTTTAGCTGGTGTGTGTGTATGCGTGTCTGTGTGCGTGTGCAGGTGCATGTGTGTGGGTGTGTGTTTGATTTTAGCTGGTGTGTGTGTATGTGTGTCTGTGCGTATGC